>NW_008239759.1:798380-846014 GCF_000691975.1 Corvus brachyrhynchos
AGAACACCTATTTCTCTGTATAGAGATAGTCTTAGTTTTGTGATTGTGCCTCTAGTCTGCTTTACTCTTTAGGACTCTTAGTTAAGCTTGAAAATACTTCCTCAGTGTAAGCAAGGAATATCAGAAATCACTTTTCAGCCATTGGTACCATATCATAGATCACATGATGGAACTGAATTGCTGTTAACAGGTGATGATACTCATGGATACTGGCTACCGCCAAAATAGAAAAAACTGTCATCAGTGAGAGAGAAGGAAACACTGGCAAGTTAAAGGGGAGGTGATATTGGAGCAACAGTGGCATAGCTACAGTTGGCTGTGCTAAAAAAGTTGTATGAAGCTGGTTATTCCAGCTCAGTAGCCTGATTCTGCCAACAGACACAAAGTAGCTGTGTACAGGATGAGCTTTTGATCACAGTCTCTGCGTGTGTGTGTGTGTGTGTGTGCATAGTATATAAAATGTATGTCCATGTGTCCACTCTTCTTCCAGCATATAGTTTAAAGGTTATGCATAGAAGCTTTTAAAGCATTGATTCAATTTTTAAAATAGTTCACTAAACCACATCTCCACAGGTATGTGTGTTTAGAGTTACAAAAACATTTTGCCCTATACATGTTTTTATATTTCATATAATTACAGCATATTCATCTGAAGTATTTCGCAAGTATAGTTTTGTGTAATACTGGTAGGAGATTAAGTAATAGCTGCTTACTAGCACTATTGCACAAGAACATCAAATGTTATTATGATCTTCTGAGATTTGAGGTACCAAGCATGCTTTTGACTGCTTTGCTCCTGTGACCTTTATGCTCTTCTGGTTAATACAGCAGTCCTGTAACGATGCACATGTTTTCCTTTAGCCAGTAACCACTTGAGCAGGGCACTTGATTCCAGTTTTGATGGGCGGTGCCTATAATGGACAACGGTAGTGTTTCCAAGCCAAGTTGGCTATCTTTGTGCTTTACAGTGCCAAAAACTTCAAAGCTTCTTCCTTTTAGAACTCTAAAGCAATACAAGTTTGTGTTTCTTCATATCATCAAACTTAATTATTGGCAATAAGCAAATGCTGGCAGGAGTGGCACATCACATGGCTCCATTTCTGCTTTAGAAAAGGTCAGCATATGGCATAAACACTTTGCTGTATTATGCAGCCTTGTACTCTGATCACATAACACATGCTTCAGAAAGCATTATGCAATGTTAGACTCACTGATTAATGACTGCTTGCACAAGAAGTTTTTCATTACCCCGAATGCTAGCATCCTGGGAATGATTAACTTTGTGACATAACTCTCATCACATAAATATGGAAGATTCAAACACAGCCTCAAAATAACGTGTTTCAGAAATAACTGAACACTTTCCTGCTTAGTACTGTGTACAGTATTTGATTAACAACTGCTTTAAACCTTCAGAGTTGAATAGAAAAGCCTATTTGTGAGAACTGAAAACAAGATTTATTTCTAGGGTTTAAAGTTTTACCCAAGATGAATTTTTTGCACACAGCAGCATCTCATTTGCAATGTTTTTCCTCTGCTTGTGTAAGTTTGAATTTCCTGAGAAAAATCTGTGCCAACTATTTTCAGTGTTCAGCCAGTGAGTTAAACAGAACAAGTCAAATCTAGCCCTTATTTAGACCAGCAACTGCATGTATATAAAATGACTCAGTCCAGTGTGTGTTCAGTAGTACAGTACATACAGTTGTATGCTTAAATCAGCAGAGTTATAGCACATTAAATTCACAATAATTGCCAATGTTTCTGCAGGCAGAGCAAAATGTGGTCCTGAATGAAACATCTTACAAACTTACATTGTAACACTGAACATTGCTACACATTCACATTTAACATTTTCATATTCTGTTGATTAATCATTCCATGCTCAAATTATGCAGATTCCTGCGTTAAAAAGCATCATGACAGTACATCACTCATATTATCATCTTCAGGATGTACAGAAGAGGAAAAGCCTATAAAAAGAAATGTTCCTTACCATATTCCCTCACATATGAAGATTCATCCCCGGTTTTGAAGTAATTGCTAGAAGTTATCTATGTTTCAACAGCTTTATTAAGGAGAAAAGTCGGTTTGCCTGCTTGGAAATTCAAGATCAATGTTCACAAGGAAATATCTATATTAAACTCCCACTTACTAATTTGCCTTTAAATGTCAGACTAAAAAAAAAAAAAGACATCTGCTTTTTTATGATTCTCTCTCTTGTAAGTAATTCTGCTCATGAACTGCCACATTAAATAAAGCTACTTAAAGTCCCTGTAATAGAGGGGATGGTTTAGGATGTCACCACATTAATGCATGTGTGCTATTTCTTCAGAATTAATCTTCATTGGGAAAAAGTAGAGAAAGAAGGTAAACATTGACCTTCAGTATGTTCACTTTAGTTTTTGCCTTTTACTGCATTACAACTCCTACAAGCAGTAGCAAAGGCTGAAGGAAATGGCCTCTGACTAAGCATTAGCTACCAGCATGCCCTCATTATAGCTGAGGGCTCTTATTCTCGCCTAGCCTACGTGCAGAGCCAGCTACTCTTTCAGCTGTGATGACGAAATGCCATGCATTTCTTCCTGGAATAGTACGCAGATAAGAGGCCGCTTGTTATGCTGAGGTTTCAGATGAACTTCACTAAGGGTTTCAAAACACTCTGTCACAATTATATCAGGTTTCTTTAGCAACCAATTCATTTCAGACACTTTTGAGATAAAAAGGGAAGAGATGTTAGTTTATTTTCCCTTGTGGTTTCACTGTTTAAAATTTTACAGGATATGACTGGATAGTTTATACATGGCCTGAATTTATTAATTTTAAAGAAAAATAGATCAAATTGGATCCATTTCTCTCTTGAAATTCACATTATTTTTAGTCCCCTATGTGTACCTATAACTTCAGAGAAGAAACAAGTCTCGTGCCTGTGATATGCTTCCAGAACAGTTCTGCTGTGACTGAGTGCCTTGAATTTATTCCAAGTCCAGCAAAAGTCGAGAGTTTTGAGAACCTTGCAGCACAAAAGGTTAATCGTTTATCCTGGAGTTGGGTTCAGATTCTAGGACATGTGTGCAGAGTACGAGCCCAGTTGGCCTAAGTGTTACTAAGCAGTGGTGGGAGAACCTGTTTGTGAGATCATCTTGCAGTCTTGGCACCCATTTAGGTGATTCTATGCACTAACAAAAGCAACTTTAGTGGAATCAAACAAATCACGAAAGTGTCCCAACTGTAAAAGAAAGGGGAATCTATGAAGTGTTTGTTTCAAACCAAGTAATACCATTAGAACTAGCAATAACTGTATGCTATTGAAGAAAGGAATAAATTGTCTGGAATAAGCAATGGATCCTGTGCAGGTTAAACAGGTTTCTTTGCTCACCCATAGACTCTAATGAAACATTTAGAATCTGTGGTATGCCCCATTTCCATTGTATCTGAATGCCACTTAAGACAGATGTAGTCAGTAGGAGGGAGAGTCTTATGGTGACAAATCTTGAGTAAATTGCAAACTAAATAAGTATTTAATATGAAAAAAACTAACCCAACCCAAAATGGCATCACTCCTTATCACTTCCCCTGCAATTCTCAACATTTTCTATATCTCATTAACTGGGAACTAAAAGCTCAATTCAATTTCCTTTTAAGACAACAAAATTTTCTTTTTCCATTTACATAATGGAATTTGGATCAGGTCTTGCTTCTGTAATCTTATTCCTTTAATGCTTTCCAAATAAATGTGTAATTCCCAGTGAGATCACTAGGAATCTTGGCTATTCATAGTCTGTTCTTTTTTTTCTGCAACTGTTCTTCAGTAAAGAGGGTCCCCTTTGAAAATTTCCAAGGAACACTAAAGTTTTTTAAAACTCTCTGCTTCCCTTAATTACTTTTTTCTTCCCTTTCTTGCAAAAGCTCCTTTCTTTAGTTACTGACTACTGACTCAGAAAAAAATAAGAATGAATTTCCCTCACAAATAAAATATTTCTTAATTGTTTACTAGAAATAGATGACTCTTGCACATTACTTTGAGGAATTCTTGTCCCTGCCAAAGCAGGATATACCAACAAAGCATATGTTTCTCCATTATTTTCCTGCTCTGTTTTTGTCAAAAAGTTAGCCTAAATACTGTTGCTCAGCGGTCACTAGCAGGTCTTTTAAATGCTAGACAATTAATTTTGCAAAAATTCTGATCCACCAAGTATAAATATGGATTATGGACATCTCCTTTTCTGAACTGCTGCTGTTGTGAACTTTGATTTTAAATAACCACAATATTACAAAAAAGAGACAAACCTGTTAGAAATGGTACTTGTTAAATACTACTACTTCCAAAATGTCTTCATTTTGTAAACTTGTTTGTTTATAACTTATCCTATGTGTCATTTGAAGTATCTTGCAGTGTATTATCAAATTTTCTATTTTAGAAGACTTAGTCTTACTCTCTGAAAAAGACATTGTTTTTTAATGGAATATTGTGGGGAAAAAACCCCAAACCGAACTACCTTTCTTGAAAATGATACTAAAATGATAAATGCTCTTCTGTGGTTCAAAACATGGAAATGTTTTAAACTGAAATTACTGCCATTGAAAATTTGTCATCTTTACTGAAATCACAGAACTAGCAAACACTGTCCCACCAGAACACATACTAGTGAAACTGGTTCTCTCCTCCTCTTTGGCCTTTGCCACCTTCTGACAATTCTTCTATACAGTCCCTGCTCCCACTTCCCCAATATTCCCTGCTGAGGAGAGGGGATGTGTGCCATCTAACCTTGGGTACGTGCTGTTTGTGTCTGAAGCCATCACAAAAAGTGTGATGACCAAGTTGCAGGAGTTTTAATTCAGGAAGGAAGTGGGACATGGACTTTAGCCTTAGCCTTCTTTCTTTCATCAAACCACTTTTTGTGGAAGACTAATGGATTCTCCTTTTCCACCTTTTTCAAGCTCAGTTTACATTGTGTGAGGTTCAAAAGATACAAGGGTGAGGACTGGCTGATACCAATGGTACCATGTTATTTTCTAAGGCTATTGATGCTCTTGTTGAGCAGTCAGTCATCCAAGCTTTCAGAGGCACACACAGAGGCTGAGGATGGGGAAACTGCTGACAGGCTTCAGCCAGCAAACAAGCGTACAGGTCCTGGGCCATTCATTGTTAGCAGGATCCAAACTAGCTGGATGCAAACAAGCTCAGATCTCTTTACATGCATTTGCAAATAATGCTAACATGCTAATTGCAGAATAGCTCTAATGGGCATTAAAAATAAAAATTAGAATCTTTCCCACCTCAACTAAATCAAAGATAAAGAAAGAAATAGGGAGAGTCTTTATTGTGCTGTAAATATCAGCAGCTTTATTCTAAGTCATAAAAGCAATAGCACTTGCCAGTCAATCATTCATTACTAGAATGTAAACAGTTTATGCTGGTGATAACTGATAAATAGGTATATTGAACACTTACAGGTGTGTTGTGACCCTGCAGTATTGTTTGATGAAATAAATAATGTTTACACATAATATATAATTGTGAATTTCAGTCTTGCTGTGAAAGATCCAAGAGCTGGGGGTAGGCTTTTTATGCCTATTATCTGTTCTTCAGAGAATTATTTCATTTCTAGAAGCAGATGGTGATTTTTAAGCCCACTGCTATTTTGGTGTACTTTAAAAAAAGAAAAAAAGCCCTAAAAATAGACCTAAGTTACCATATCCAGAAAAAAAAAAAAAAATGTTGCCAGCTCTTTACTCTGCTGGGCTGAAAACAAATCTGTCAGCAATTTCTTTGGGTTAAAGTATCTGAGCACTGTGGGGGAGCAATTTTTGTATGATTCTGGTGGAAAAAAAAAACCCAATGTTCCAAAACCCAAAAAAAAAAAAAAAAAAAATGTTGCCAGCTCTTTACTCTGCTGGGCTGAAAACAAATCTGTCAGCAATTTCTTTGGGTTAAAGTATCTGAGCACTGTGGGGGAGCAATTTTTGTATGATTCTGGTGGGTTTTGGTTTGGTTGGTTGGTGGTTTTTTTAAAGAAAGCATGTAAAGTGGTTTTGTAACAGAGTCCATTTAAAGCTTTATGTATCAAAAAATTACCATCTGTTCTTATAAAAGACACTTTATCAAATTCATGAAACCTACACGCCAGTTAATGTTGTGGATCAACTGCATGAATTAGACTTTAAAGTCTGAATCAGTCTGAAATCAACATCATCAGCTCTGCTGGAACAGACATTAAAAATCAGCCCATTTTCTGTAATTACCAAAAT
Source organism: Corvus brachyrhynchos (assembly GCF_000691975.1). Lineage (NCBI taxonomy): Eukaryota > Metazoa > Chordata > Aves > Passeriformes > Corvidae > Corvus > Corvus brachyrhynchos. The sequence continues at coordinate 804,630 of NW_008239759.1, forward strand.
GAAAATGAGAGTGACAGTTATTCATGCAGAAAAAAAAAGAGCACTGGTAATGCATTTGAGTCAAATAGGGCTCTTATGTGTGCCTTATAATTTAATACATTTCTTTTATTAAAAGTGTGGTTTGACAAAGTTTCTGAATGGGAAAGGAATAAGACTTTTGGATTCCCTGTGCACCTACGGGTGACTGACAGTACAGTATTTTCAGAAGTATTTTCAGTATTGGATGATTTTGGCATAACTCTTAACATAAGGACGAAGTATAAGGGTTCAGGTAAAAGAATATGATATCTGTTATCTCTATAGAACATGAATGAATGTATTCTAAAATGATGGATGCAGAAAGCTGAATCAAAACCAGCTCTTTAAGGTAGGTATTTCATTTTAGTGATCTCAGTGCAAAATACTTCGTCTGGCAGCATTTTTGTCCGAGGTACAACTCCTTAGAGTCAAATCCTGTGAAGTATTAAGAATTACTATTTTTTGGAGATTGGCAAGGTCAATAATTCCCCTGATTAATACTTTATCTTACTACTTAAATGCTGTGAATGCTCACTTCCTATCTGGAGATGCTCAGATGGATGTAATCATGCTAGGTCATCCCTGCTGACAGCATCAACTGCTTTCCATTGACTCCTGAGGAGGGTCCATAGTTTGGTCTTCATTCACACATAAGTTACATGCTTACCACAAGCAGTGTGGCACTTCTTGTCAGAGTTCAGCATATGCTCCATAGAAGACCTTCCTTCAGGGCCCCTGAACTTCACTTGCAATGTTCAGTTGCAAAAGCTGTCTCTCTGTAGGTATATTATCAGTAGTGTTGGCAGCCATTGCACTGCTATGTAGAATCCATTGGTCTGGAAACCAAACTGAGTGAAGTGCTCACTTGAGCACTCGAGTGGAGAGAAGCTCTAGAGCATGCAAGCTGTCGCGTAAAGGAAAGGTGGGAGAGGAGCCTCTGATACACATTCTGTTGTAGTGCACTGAAGAGTACACCTACCTCCTGTGTGCTGAAGACCCTGAACTCTGCCCTGACCTATGGCTCCAGCTTTCAGATCCATCTTACAATGCCCAGCACTGAGTGTACAGTGCAGTATGAGATCGTATCTGCGGGAGCCTAATGCTGCTTGCTACTAGGACAGGTAGATTTTACATGCATGACATTGGCAAAGTATGCTAGTGTCATGGAAGTGCTGTAGATTACAGACCATTTCAAGGTCATATCTGGTAAGGTATATATATAGATACTCTGGTGTCAGTTTGTTGCTCTGTGTTTCAGATTTATAACTGTGCAGTAATTGGTGCCACACACATCTGTGTGCTTGCTCATGCGGTAGAATCACACTGTGGCCTGACCTGGATCTGGCCCTGCACAGAACCCTAAGTCTGGGTGGGACAGAGTGTGAGTTAGAGGAGAAAAAGGAAACCACATGGAAACAGTTTTATTTTCAGAGTGGTGAACTAGTAAAATTTTGTTTTAAGAAAACCCTTCTGTACCTCTTAATCTTGCACAGGCTTGACACTTTTTTACCCCAATTCTCACTGTCTCAGTATTATCTTCCAAGACTGAACCTGAACCTTCTTATCATCTTCCTTATCCCCCAAACACTGATATTTCTGTTGTCTTTGCCTGCAGTAACAAATTAATTCCCTTCTCACACCAACCCTTGGGTGAGTATTAAAAGCTTACCTTTCCTACACAGATTTGCTATCCCACAATCCTGAGATGAGAGAATCTGTGGGATGATGGAAAGTGTGAAAAAATGCCTGATGCTTCCACGACAGGCATGTGATTTACTGTGATGCTTGTGCTGAGGCAACCAGCAGACTGATGCTTAACTCCCCTGAGGGTTAAGTTCCCTAGGCACAACCACATGGTCTGTGATGATTTTGAGATAAACTCTTGGTTATGCAGTCAGCCACTGTCTTTGTTGGAATTAAAGAAAGAGGAAGGTGAAGTGTGAAACTGTTTTTCACACAAATATTGTCATTCACATCACCTTAACCCGATCATGATCTTAAAAGAGAAGGAGGAAAGAAGTCACTAAACAAACAAATTATTATGTTCTTGGCAGTAGGATTTGCTCTGCAAGCATGAACATTTGGCGAGTTCCTACGTTTTTCTCTTCAAGCTGATTTGAAAGCTGAGGAAAATAATCAAAATCAAAGTTGAGGATATTGAGTTGTCTTGGCCTAGCTGAAGTCAACAAGGTTTACATGTCTCAGCAGAAGAGAAGGCAGGAGATCTACCTCCCTAAAAAAGAGGAACAGACATTGGGTTTTAAGGTTTACTGAGGGGTATTCATTTGAAGAGAACAGGAAATGAGCAGAAATTAAACTACACAGACCTTATTGTACCTAGTATTTTTTGTAAAAGGATGTAGACTGATGATGTTGTTTTGTGTGTTTATCTGTTTGTATCTATATAAGCACAAGGATATGTAAGTGCTTTTCAACAGCTCCAAGTCTCTGGCATCTGTCAGTATCTCCAGGTGCATGTAAGTCATCTGAATCCTACAGCCTTAATTGCATAACACAGACATATTACAAAATATTACCACACCAAGATCATTTACATTATTTCATAACAAAAAGAAACACTATTACAGAACATTTTTACCCTTAAGGGTAAATTACTAATTATTTAAAACATTGTCTGTATGTGTGTTTGTATTTGTTGTGTAGGGGTATATGAACCTTATTATGGAAAAATGTAGGGGTGGATTAAAGCAGGATCTGTGGGATACAGCCCCAAGGTCAGAGGAGTTTCAACAGACAAGAATGTCAGAAGCTATGCAGGAAGTACCAGTGTGGTTGATTATAATGAGCTTATTGGGCTGATGTTGACCATTTGAGTTGAGGGGAAAGCAGCTCTTTTGGAGGTAAGGCAGCTGTGTGAAAGGTTGTTATAGGTGTGGTCAGAGGACTTTGGTGAACAGCAGATATTTGGGTCTCCAAGTGGAGTCCAGACACTGGTGTTAAACTTCTGCATTCTCTACACTGCAGAGGGATTGCTGGCCTGATACAAATTAATTCAGTTACCCGTCTCCTCTGTTCAAATCCGTATTTGTTTCTTGGCTGCTGCCTATGCCTTTCCATGCTGGAGATTTTTTCAGTGTATAAAATTTTGGTGGGTTTTTTTTTTTTTCATGACTGGTGAGAAGAAGGCCTGTGTTCTTGTTCCTACTTGTATGATTGCTTCCATACTTCATTTAGTGACCAAAATGGAGAACTCCCCACCCTCAGTTTCCTGCCCATGTAGGCTCATTTTTTTCCACATGTGTTCATGCATATCCTGCATCCATACCAGTAATTTGCTGGTCAGTAGTGCAATTTCAGTGGTTTTGAAGATTCAGCTCTCTAGGCTGAGGCACCAGCCAGGATGGTTTCCTGCGAGATGAAGACCTGTAGCTTTTCAGGAAAAGAGGCGGTGACTTATGATTGTCCTATATCCAGGGTAAAACCCATATCACTTGCAGCTGTGCTGAAAAAGAAAGTGAAGAAAGTGGTGGCTATTATTTTTTCACATCAGCCTGACCCAATGAGTGGAGGAGATGTACCACTGACATATGTGTCAGACTCAACCTCTTCAGGGGTTGATAGGAGGAACACCTAGTTTCAATATTTTAAGACAGGGGCTTGGCATGAATGAGGTGTCTAATTAGCTTGATCAAGACAGTTTTTAAGTTATTCTGGAGTGCAGAATCCTACACAATCTTATAAGGGTTCAGGTGCTTTCATGGACAGACTAGAACTGAGCATTTTGGGTTTTTTAGTTCTGAGGATTGTAATGTGGATACATAGTTCTTTTGTTGTCTCTGAGAGTCAGAATTTGCTTGAGCTTAGGATTTTCAACATACTGGGCTTTATACACACTTAGGCCTGATTCTTTTATAGAATAGGGCTTATTTCTTGGTATCCTGGCTTCCCAGAGAAGTGGTCACAGCACCAAACTGGTCCGAGTTCAAGAAGTTTTTGGACAACGCTTTCAGGCACGTGGTGTGATTTATTACTGGGGTATCCTACACAGGGCCAGGAGCTGGACTCAATGATCCTGATGGATACCTTCCAACTCAGCATATTTTATGAGTCTATGATCCTAATGGGATGAAGTATGAAATACAAAAGACTATTTGCAAAGTGCAATAAACTCTGCAAGAATACGACAGCGATGGCTGGTGTACTGGTGGGAGATGTAGCACATTGTGGCAATGGACTCTCAAGATTTTTAAGTTAAAATATGCATCTGGTCTGAAAAATAATTTTTCAAAGTGCCTTTTAGGGCTTTTTATTCTTTTCTCCATAATTCTAGATTAATACAATGAAACTAAAAAATAAAACCCCAAAAAACCAACCAAACAAAAAAAAACCCTACACATGCTACTTGGGATCTTCTATCCCTCTGTCCTCCCTGGGACCCTTTATCCTCTGCCATTCTTGGGACCTTCTTTCCCTTTCATGGAACACTAGCAGGAGGGAGTGTTCTCAGAGGACAAACCAGACTCTGGATGTCAGACAAGAGGATGCTATCTGCAATCTCCTTTTCATAGTTCCACTGCCTTAAATTCTCACCTGCTGAGCTGGAACGGGGGAGTTAGCTTGATGGAATGGAAACTTCACTGTTAGTTGGAGGAATTCCCCTTGCAGGTCAGGAAGTCCCTTCTTGGTTGGGTGTTATAAGGTGACTTGGGAGCAAATGTGTTCTTTGCTGCCATCTTTCTCCTCCAGCTGAACTCTATTGAGAAAGGGGTCTTATGGTATGTAGATTTGGCCTAGAGCTTAACAGGTGACACTAGCAATCAGGATACACAAGATGTTTCTCAGCTTGCTGTTGCATTGCATATGCAAAAAAGACTGATACTTCACCTCGGAATGACAGGACTTGATTCCTGTTTGCCTCCTAGGGCTTTCTAATTCAAAGAAATGTAGTAAGTACTGCTTTTGCACGGCAGTGCTGGGAAATAGTTTGTGCTCGTGCTCATTCAGCTGTTTCCACATAACACAGGCTTCTTGTGAAATGCATCAGAAGATGTTATTGTCGAAATGCACAGCTAAAAGTTCTGCATGATTTTGTGGCAGCTAGTACCATCCAACTATTTCTCACACCTCTGATCTGTATCCTACAACTATTGCTGCCTTGTCAGTCCCCATATACCCTTCTTCCCATAGCTCCTTCCAGGTGCCTCCACATCTCAGCTACTTGTACAACAATATTTGACTGACTGTCCACTCGGAAGACCGGGGGCTTCCATCTGACCATGCAGGACATGTTTTCACTTGGTAGAGGTGGATCAAAGTTGCAACTTGGTGTACCATGTCTGTACCTGTTTGTCTTTCAAACCTGGTATATCACATCTTTTGTCACTTACCCTAAACACAAGCATACCCCTGCAGATAGGAGAGAAGACAATGCTCCAGGACTGGTCAGGTTACCCAGAGCTGCTAACAGAGAAGTCTTTATAAAGAACTTGCAATTGCAACTGCAGCTGGTAGTCAGCTGGACTTAATTTGTGAGTGATTGAAGGGAGCTAGAGAGGCAGCAGCTGAGAGAGGTCTTGCTTATATAGCACATATGGTGTGCCAGCACATGCCCACTTTATTACCATTCCTCTGAGTAGGCTTCGCTTACAGTATTCTTTGAACTGACTTGTAGGGCTGTACTTGTCGACTATTTCAATAATCAAATAGATGATGCCTTTTCATACAATTGTTTATATTATCAGAGTTTTCATCCTTGAGAATAAAATATTTGTGTATATTAAAAAATGTCATGTAATATGCTGGCTGTCTGTGGGGCAATGCTTAAATGCCTGTGTCTATTTAATAGCTGTAAAGTCAGAACTGGCACAAACTGTTGCTCTTCTTTTGTTATCCAAGTCCTTTTATATTGGAATTATGATGAACTCACAGCTGAAGTTTACTCCCGAGATTATAAAAAGGGTCAAAATATTTCTTGTGCCAGTTTGTAGCTGTATGCTACTAGACTTCTATTACTGGCTTAGGGTAGCACAGCAAAAATAGACCCATCTGTGCTTATATGCTAAGCGAACACTGTTTCACAGAAAATTTTTATTAAGTTATAGATGGGTTCTCTGTTGTCGTTGTTCCTCCAGTTGCAGCCTCTCTGCACAACTCACACCACAAGCAGCTCTAGGTGGTATGGCATTGCTTAAGCTGCTAGCAGTACTCTGAAGAAGAGCATCCTGTGCAGTGCACTTGCGTACTTGAGTACATGGATGTCATTTATGCCTCTTCATCTTAGATAAAGGGTCTGTTTAAACAGTATAAATGCTCTGGGGGACACAGTGTTTGATAGTTTTAGCAGATATCAGTGGCTTTAATGTCTGGAATGGCATAATTAACATTAAAAATTAAGTATACCTTACACTTAGCACTAAAATTTTCAAAAGAATTGGCACAAGCATTCTTCAGGTGTGCACTGAGTATGTAACTGAGGTGATGATTACAGAAGGGAGTGATGTGTAATCCTGTGAAATACATGTGCAAAACATACTACATTAATGTATGTTTAGTATGTCTCTATTACATATAGACATTAACATGTAATTAATGTAGTCACATAGATACACCTGTGTGCTCATCCTACCCTCATGCATGCAGCATACTTAAATGTTTTTTTATGAAAAGAAGACAGCCTCTGTATCTGACTTTTCAACTCTCATTAGGACCAGGAAGTGAATTTGGACATTATATGTGACCTGTCTAGTATAATTGCTGAGCCCAGCATCTTCTGTCAACACCAAGGCTGGCAGCACTGGAGTCATTCTAGCTTTGAAGAGCAGTTCTGCCAGTGTGGCACAGCCCTACCTCTGGGGCTGGAAGAACAGTTTAATTCCCATCATTACCCTTTTGGGCTTGTCTGCTTGAGAAGGGTGCCCAGCAGTGATGCTTTTCAGTCAGGAGTTTATTTACCTAATTTGGCTGGATTGGAACAGCAGAGACCTTGTGTGTGTGAGTTACTAAGTTCCAGTTATCGGGCTTCACTTAGACTGACATTTCTCAGGGCTAGGGCATCTGTCTTCTGACTTGGGCCAATCATTTAACATTTAGCATTTGTAATTGTTATGTCAGCTCATTTTTACTCAAATTACAGCCTCAGCAAAACCCCAGTGCATAATCTGGAAGCTGGACTGTCATTTTCAAAGAAAGTGTGCTTTTGTCCATGGTAAATATGTAATACAAAATTTCTGAGTTGTTGTCAGCTTCGTTTTTCAGTCATCATTGCATCTTTGCAGTCATGTAGTCTCACAGTGAATAAAATGTTACTCCTGTTCTTTATCCTCCTGCTCAGAAGGAAGGAAGATCAGGAAGTTGGGAAGAACTGGTGAAGAACACAGGGAAAAAATCCCTGCCTTTGCCTTGAATCAGTGGCGTAACTGTCTGGTTTGAATTTGTAGATTCTTGCCTGTCCCTAAAAATAGAACCTGGGTGTAGTGATAGTGGTACTTTCTGAAAGTAGAGTCTGTACTTCCTAAAAATAAAGTTAATTTATCAGTGTAAGCATGTAATCTTCTCCGTCTCCAGTGGAATTCAGAACTCCTTGTCATTGGTCAGGGTGAAGTTGTGAAACCCAAGTAGATATTTTTAGCAGATTTCAGTAAAATAGATTCTTGTAAAACTGAATTTTGCCCTGTCTGACAGGGCATTTTGTCTTTGTCCTCTGTCATGTTGTTTGAAAGACAGAATACAGGAAATAAGCTGGTTTGGTTATTTGTGGCATTTTTGAAAGACAAAAGTTGAATGGAAATCCAAATATACTGAAATAGTATTAATTGTACATGCACAATATTCTGGCTTGTATTAGTTGTTCAAAATGTTTCCTTCTCTGGAAAGGCTAACATGGAAAAATTTGCATTATGCAAAAATTTATGCATGATTTGACTTTATGTGACTTGTCAAACTGTGGAAATAAAGTTAACCACCCACTTGGTAGGACTGGAACTGTCTTCTCCTTTGCCTTATTCCCCAGAACTAAAAAGCATCTTAAGTTCTGAAAGTTAATTTATATGTCTTCTGAGAGGACATTAGAGAATAGGTCTTAGATTTGTGTCACATTATTTCTTTCAGCTCCTCCTTGTGTCTTTCTCAACCAAGTATTGTTCATATCAGTCAAGCTGGATTTATCTGTGCTTATGCACTTAAGTTCCATTAATACAAAGATTTATGTTTGTTTGTTCTAGCTGACAAGATTATATAATTTTTGGACCTGGTCTGTGTGGCACAGTATCGTAAATGACCCATACAAAACTGTGTTGCATTGGTAGCAGTTTCTGATACTCGCAGAAACTTGCTTAAAGCATGTTAAAGCAGTCAGCAGTACAAACTGTCCTTCATCTGGTTCCTCAGAATGGAGTATTTTGCAGTGGTTTTGTTGTTGAAACATATTTCATCAGGATTTTACTGATAGATCTTAAGCAAGACACTGGCTTGGTGTTGCTGCTGCCTGGCATGGCTTACTGCCCGTCTCAACCTGACCCTGCACTGACCCAAAGTGTCTTGAAGTGGAAGGCAGAGCCATGCAGCAGCTGACACAGTGTGGTACCTGGAAGTCTTTTCTGAAACCAAACCTAGGCTACTTTTCAGTTTTGAAGGACATTCCACTCTAGCACCAGAAACATCTTGGGAACAGTGGAGACCATGAATGTAGTTGTTCTTGGCCTTCCTAGTGTTAAGTGAGATTAACTTGAAGTCAGGGGAACTGCTGATTCTGCCTTAGGCTGTCTTCCAGAGCAGACAGAACTATGTCTGCCTCTGTGGCTGAGGCAGTAGTGCAGGCAGATTTTTGGGTTGCCAGTGTGCTGGAAACATGTACTTCAAAGCTGATGTACTGGCAACAGTTTAAAACTGAAGTCTGGTCATCCATGAGCTTTCTGAAAATCAGGATTGCTTTGATTGCTCTTGTGACAGAGAGCAAGATTTTTTTTTTTTATTTCCAACTCTGTAGTTCGAAAAATCAATATTTTCTTCAAATAGAAGCTCTTAATTTACCACAACACAGAAAATGGTATTTTTCTAAAGATATCTTACAAAACCATTGAGCTGTGGCTTGTGGCCTTAAAGTCTAGGCTTTTATTTCCTCTAAATGTACTCTGTTCTGTTTTCTATGTGTCTGTCATGTTGAATAAATAACAGGCAGTGGGCACAGAACCAGGACTCATGTCCCATACATCGTGTAAAACAAAACAGGCAGCTCTTTCAATTGTGAGACTAGGATGCCATCAGGGGCTTCTGCAGTCACAGAGCTGGAATGGAGGTGATGGAATCCTGAGACAGAGCTGCAACTTCTAACACAAGATGTGCTAAGAGTTTTCTTCCTACATATATACAATATGTACTACTCTAGTCCTTGCTCAGTATCCTCTGTAAAGCAGTCTCACCTTTAAAATTTCTTGTTACCCTGCCTCAGGTTCCTCCTGAGCCATTCTGCAGTCCTCCTTCTCTGATCGCTTTGTTCTTTACCAGTGCAGCATTCCCTTCCATCATGTCCAGGGTTCTCCTGGTCTGCCTGCCCTGGTGCTACAGCTCTGCTCAGCATTGGCACAGGCACTGGTACACTTGGGTCTGCCACCTGCCCTCTGAGCAGTGCTTCAGCCTCTGAGCAGTGACACAGACTTGACATTGAGCGCTCCCTCACCAAGTTTGCCAGTGATACTAAGCTGTGTGGTGCAGTCACATGGGAGGGAAGGGATGTCATCCACAGGGACCTGGACATTCTTCAGAGCTGGGCCTGCCTGAACGTCATGAAGTTTAACAAAGCAAAGTGCAAGGTCCTATGCGTGGGTTGTGGCAATCCCAGACACAGCTACAGGTTGAACAAAGTGATTGAGAGCAGCCTGGAGGAGAAGGACTTGGGGTGGTGGTTGATGAAACCAACCACATCCTGGACTGTATCAAAAGACGTGTGACCAGCAGGTCAAGGGAGGTGATTATTCTCTGCTCCTGTGAGATCCCACCTGGAGTACTGCGTGCAGTTCTAGTGCCCCCAAGTTAAGAAGGACGTGGAACTGTTGGAACAAGTCCAGAAGAGGTCACAAAGTTGATAATGGGAATGGAGCACCTTCCCTATGAAGACAGGCTGAGAAGATGAGGCTGTTCACCCCGGAGAAGAGAAGGTTGCATGGAGACCTCATAGCAACATTCCAGTATCTGAAGGGGGCCTACAGGAAAGCCAAAGAGGGATCCTTCTTCAGGAACTGTAGTGACAGGACAAGGTGGGATGGCTTCTCACTGACAGGGAGTAGGTTTAGTTTAGATATTAGGAAGAAAGTCTTTACTGTGAGGGGGGTGAGACTCTAGAACAGGTTGTCCAGAGAAGCTGCAGATGCCCCATCCCTGGAAGTTATCACAGCCTGGACAAGACTCTGAGCAACCTAGTCTAATGAGAGTCATCCCTGTTCATGTCAGAGAGGTTGGAACTAGATGTTAAAGTCCCTTCCAATCCAAGCCATTCTATGATTCTATGACATTCAGGTGCTCGTGGGAGCCAATGGCTAGCATGCCCCACTTGTGTGCTATGTGTCTGTGTACTGTGTGTGAGAGAGAGAGAGAGAGAACAGAATCCTGTGAGAGTAAGTTAGCTGACTCATACAGTTTTCTAGGCTGACATCTTCTCATCAGCAGTAGATTTGAATAATTCACCAAAGTAATGCTACTACTGCAATTAAAAGGATTATTTGCAAATGCTCTCTCAGATTATTTTGAATCACACTTCTGAGAATACCTTAGAAGGTTCATTTCATGACACACCTTCCTTAATTCAGGGCTTATTTTATCTAAATGTTGTGGCCTATCTGTTCAAAAGCATGATATGGCAGCTCTCAAGGTTGGTGTGCCAAACTTTTCCAAATCTGCAATTGAACAGCTATTGCTTTGTGGGCTCATCAGGGATACCTTGCGCGTCAGACAGGTAATGGTTATTGAACCCCCGAACAGTGACCCATGTGCTCCTGTCCCGCCTCTACCATTCATGCTGTCAGCTGCTAGTTCTGGCAGCTCTTTGCAAGAAAAATGCATTTTGTACATGTATAAAGAAACCAAGTCCTGTGATGTCAGGACTGCCAACAACAGGTTGAATGTAATGGTTTAGAGGAAAATCTGCAAGATTTTTTAAAAAGATTAAATTCTTTTCGGGTTGCATTAAAATTAACTACCTGTTGAAGAAGTACAGTTGGTTATTTTCTTTCTAGCTTGTTCTTGCTAAGTACCTAGAGGGTAGTATTTCAGTGAGAGTTAACTGGATCCCTTTCAAAATGCAGCTGTTGATCTTTCCCTCTTTAAGTTTCTTGTGCCTGACAAGTGAATGCCACTTCTCAGATGGTTTCTGTTTTGATTCTTAAATACTGTGATAAATGTTAGGGTCTGTTAAGTTTCAACTTTCTATTTTTATCCGTTGGTAAACACTATACCAGATGTGGGTGTGAAGGACCCTGAGAAGCTGAGGGAGTTCTGCTTTTATTCAAAAATTTTAGCTTTCATAACTGAGCATTTCAGCTCATTTTGTAGGGTTGTGTATGTGCTGCTTTGGGGTTTTTTAAGAGTTGAGAAAAACAGGCTTACGCAACTTAGTTTGCATAAGTGCAGTGAGTCATTCATATTTTATTTTTGTGTGCCTCTGTGTGTGTGTGTTGTATTGCTTTATATAACCTGTGTTTGAAAAAGTACTACTGTGAATGCTAAGAATATATTTCTCCTAGAAAACAAAAAAAGAAATATGCCTGTTAGGAAGGTAGCTACTTCTTGGTGATGTCTCCTAATAGATACTGTTCTTCAGAAGGACAGTTTGATGATTCTTCTTCAGGCTATGGTTCTCCAGTGGCAAAGTTTATGATGTGTAAAGAGAAGGCCAGGTAACTCTACACTTCCCTTTTTGTGAGCAGAGCTGAGAGTAACTCCACATGATAATGGTGGTTTTGCATGGATATATGTATGTGTGTGTATATGTATGTATATATAAATCTATATATATCTATGTGAGTTTCAAGTGTGCGTAGTCCTTTCAGCATACTGTAGCTTCTGCTTCCTACCATCTAGGGAAGAGTGGAGCTTCCACAGCAGTGTACCTCTGTGCATTGCTGAAATAAATTTGAGGCTTAAATCCTTCACATCAGACAGGCATCCTTCCTCAGGCTTGCTTACAATAAGTCCTCTGGAAGGCTTCATCTTTTTTGACACTGCTTCTCTGCTCTTCATGATCAAGTGTGCCATGAGTGTCTGGCTGCACAGAGTCTATTGCTTGGAATGCAGTTACAGGTATTAAGTGTCAGTACTCTTTAAGTGCTATTTTATTTTATTTTGTGGTTATATGTTTCAGTTATATTTTTCTTTGATGTCTGATGGATGATGCTGTGGGATGGAAATCACTGTTAGTTTTCCCAGAAAGGAGGAATGTGGTTCATGGTGCAGAGGTGAGTGCACAGGTCTTCTTGCCCCGTGGCTCTTCTGAGCATTGCCACATTTCTCCCCAGCTCACTGGTTTACCATCATGTTTCCTGATCTGATGTGCATCCTTTCTGTCCATGATGCCCTGCTGGCATCGAAAGTTCTCCACAACAGCTTCATGCTGATTACTTCCGTGCACACTCAGAAATCCCTCCACACTGCTCTACTGTCCTGTGTTTTACCAAATCAGATTGAGGACTTCTTCCTTTCTATAACCCAGTCTTTATTTCCATTAACACACATCACAGTTTTTATTTTATTTCAGTGCTATCCTACATTTGATGCAAGTAGCATTGTTCATTCTTATGGCAACATTTTAATGGTTCCAGAGAAACTCTGCTGTCCAGTGCAGAGATATTTGCTGTGCAAAATAAGGCAGTTGCAAAATAAGTGTTCTTCTACCACCTAGCTAGCAGATAAGAAGTGTCTGGGGTCCTCAGAAGTGCCATGAAACATTCAGGTACTGTTTTGAATTGTCTGTGGCTGGGTAGTTAAATGAACATTAAAAATGGGAATAAAATTTTAATTAGAGTCATAGAATGGTTACAGTTGGAAGGGATGATAAGATCATCTGGTTCCAATTCCCCCTTCCATGGGCAGGGACACCCTCCAGTAGACTAGGTTGCTCAGAGCCCAATCCAGCCTACTCTTGAACATTTGTAGGGATGGATAACTCACAGCTTCTCTGGGTGACCGTTCCAATGCCTCACCACTTTCATAGTAAAGGATTTCTTCCTAATATCTAATCTCAGCCTACCTTCCTTCACCTTAAGGCCAGTCCTCCTTGTACTTTTACTAAATGCCTTTGTGAAAAGTCCTTCACCAGCCTTCCAGTAAGCCCTCTTGAGGTACCTGAAGGCTGATGTAAGGTCTTCCCAGAGTGTTCTCTTCTCTCTGGTAGGAGAGGTGCTCCAGACATCTGAACAAATTAGTGGCTCTTGTCTAGATCAATTCTAATGGGACCATATCTTTCTTCTGTTGGAGGCCCCAGAGCTGGATGCAGTGTTCCAGGTGGGGTCTCACCACAGCAGAGCAGAGGGGCAGAATCCCCTCTCTCACCCTGCTACCCACGCTGCTTTGGATGCAGCCCAAGCTGCAGTTGGTTTTCTGGGCTGCAAGTGCATGTTGTTGAATCATACTGAGTTTTTCATCCACAAACACCCCCAAGTCTTTCTTCTAAGGTCTAGTCTCAGTCCGTCATCATTAAGAAATTGGTTTCACGTAAGTAATTGTAGTACCTGTCTAGCTTCAAAAATATGAGCAGATTTCATCAATATGCTTATATGTGTAAAATCAGCTATACACTTAGATTTCTTGTTCGATTGATATTCAGAAGAGCAACTCAACTGGTTTGGTCTCTGATCCAATTAACATGATCAAAGACAAAAGTACTGGGTAGAAGTCACGTAGATATAACTATTTCCTTCGACAGCTCTTGAAAATAAGACATCTCCTTCGCTTAGCTGATCATAATTGGCATGATGTCTGGAAATTTGTGGAACCCTCTGCAAGTTAGAAAAAAGTTCCTACTCACACACACAAAAGCTATAATTGAGAGTAACTCTAGAAATACCCTTTTGCACTACTACTCCATGGGCGTAGTAGTTATTCTCAGCACTGCTTGATTGCTTCAAATGACCCCTTGTACAAGCAGGCAACTAAATTGCCTCTGCCTTTGTATTAAACTGACCTCAAATGTTAGATGTGAGAAATGGGAGGCTCTTAAAAATAAAATTACATCCATTTTTTTAACATTTATTCCTCCATTTCTCATCAGTCCATCGTCCCTAATGGGTATTATCCTCGTGCACATTTTTATACCCATGCTGCATTAAGTCTGTTACAGAGTCACAGAATGGGTCAGGTTGGAAGGGACCACAGTGGGTCATCTGGTCCTACCTCCCTGCTCAAACAGGGTCATCCCAGAGCACATGGCACAGGATTGTGTCCGGATGGTTGAGTATCTTGAATGTCTTCAGTAAGGGTGACTCTGCACCCTCTCTGGCCAAACTATGCCAGTGATTTGTCACCTGCACAGTAAAGAAGTTCTTCCTCAGGTTCAGGTGTAACTTCCCATGCATCAGTTTCTGCCTCTTGTCCTATTGCTTGACACCATTGAGAAGAGCCTGGCTCCATCCTCTGACACTCTCCCTTCAGATACTCATACACATTGATGAGATCCCCTCTCACTTTTCTCAAGACTGAACAGGCCCAACTCCCTCAGCCTTTCCTCATGAGAAAGATGGTCCAGTCCCTTGATCATCTTTGTCATCCACTGGCCCTGCTCCAGGAGCTCCCTGTCTCTCTCGGTCTGAGGAGCCCAGACCTGGACACAGCACTCCAGATGTGCCTCACCAGAGCTGAGTAGAGGGTCAGGATCACCTTACTCAGCCTCCTGGCACTGCTCTACCTACTGCACCCCAGGATCCCATTGGCCTTCTTGGCCCCCAGGACACTGCTAGCTCATGGACAGCTTGTTGTCCACCAGGACCCCCTGGTCCTTCTCCCCAGAGCTGCTTTCCAGCAGATCAACCTGCAGCCTGTGCTGGGGCCCTGGGGTTATTCCTTGCAGGACCCTGCATTTACCTTTGTTGAATTTCAGATGTTTCTTCTCTTCCCATCCCTCCAGCCTGTTGAGGTCCCTCTGAAGGGCTGCACAGCCCTCAGGAGTATCAGCCACTGCTCCCATCTTTGTGTCATCAGTGACCTCGCTGAGGAGGCATCTGCCCCTTCATCCAAGTCATTGATGAATACATTAAACAATACTGTATAGCTCAGTGTGGAACCTGGGAGGACACCACTGATGACGGGCCTTCAGCTAGACCCTGTGTCACTGATTTCGACCCTCTGAGATCTGCTATGCAGCTAGTTCTCAATATACATTGTCCATAGAAGTCAATAATCTGTGCCAGCCATCTGAATGTACTACATACAGTATCAGGAATTTTAAAAATATTGCTAGAAGGTGAATATCCACTTGCATGAAAGGATGGTCCTGTAAGACTCTGTGTAGAGGGCACTTGTGTGCATTTGTGTGTACTCTAGACACATAGATAAGAGACTAGAGAATTGGGGTGGGCTAAGCACACAAGAGATCATATGGTTTATTCAGGGAAATATACCCTCTGTTCTTAAAAGTCATTGAAGCTTGAGTTGAAATTAAACATTTGCTTCCTGCTAATGCCATTTTGCAGATTTTTTCACATACTTTAGTGAAGAATCAAGGATTTTATTACTTACAGAAAGAAATAATTAACAGGCAGAGCATTAAAGGAAAGAATAAAAGCTTTACATGGCTCAAATTAATCTTTCTCAGTTTTTCCTCTTGCATGCTTATCTGACTGCTTAAAAACCAGTCTCTAAAGCTAAATTTTTAGCAACAGGGTTTTAGAAATTTCACAGAAGTTCATACAAAGCAAGTTAACTTTCTATAACCGTGATAAAGTAGGAATAATTACACTTTAAGTGACCCTTATGATAAGTTTCCAGATGCCTGGAGTAAAAATCTGGGTCACAAATTCATTGAGCAATGATGTAAGACATCAGTACACTGCTGTATTCCAGATAAAGTAAATTGCTCTTGTCCTACTGAAGTCAAAGGAGTGATCCTGCTCATGGCCATGAGTTCTGAGCTTGTCTGAACTTTGTCAGTGGTATGTTTTCTATGCATAAACTAGAAGGCTTGTTAAGCTTTTTAATATGTTCTTTACTTACTGACTTGCCTTTGCCTTCTCTTCATTTTAATGGATTTTTTTAAGATTGCCTTTTATATGGCCAGAAAACCGACTCAATCTATTTTGGGTATCAGTGAGTTGAAATTTATATGAAACAGTATGTCCTTCATCTTAACCAACTACCTTGAGCAAGTCATTGCTACTGTTTCTAAAAGTACATGGCCAACAAGTCATAGTAGCAGAATAGTATGGGTATCAGCTCATTGATAAAGTTTACTTATAGAGCTGCTTCTGAAAAATTCCAGACAACCATGGAGAATTTCCCATCAGAATTGAGGAGAAGAGCATTGTTTTCCATATTCTTTGGGTGGATTTTTGGCACTAATGTAGCCTAGGATGCAGAAGCCACCCCCTGGCAAGCTCCTGCAAGGTTATCAGACTACATCAACAACACACTGGGAAGCTGGTGTTCAACCTTACCAGCTTTGCTCTGGGTCGCAGGAATGGGCTTGAAATAATGCATACAAAAAATCCTTTTTAGAGGTATGTGGGAGGGGAAAAATAAGCTTCATCAACCTATTATTGGAGATTTCTTCTTGAACCATTTTTTTAATTTGTGAGCCAAATACTGCAGTAATTAAGCTGCAAAATGAAGGGAATGTGCTTTGCTTTCAGTGGAAATTAACATTGGTTTTCTCCAGGCATTCAATCACTTAACTCAGTTGTCTTTTTATATTATTCAAATGTGATACACATTAGTTAAACATAAGTGGTTGAAGAATCTTGTTGCAGAATGCCTCTTGAGAGAGAAGTATGTTATAAACATTTCTACTAATGGAATATTTATGTTAATGTAAATTAACTCCATAAGGGTGCAAACCCTTTGAAAGGTGAATGTGTTCCTGCTGCACAGTGATGCTTTTATTATTTTTTTACTTGTACAGCACAAAGAGTGGTGTACAGGCTTCTGCTGTAGCCATCAAGGAATTTGCAAATGCAGATTTGGTGACCCTCAAGAATGAAGGCCTGCCACACAACGAAAATATAATGCAGAGTTGTGTGATGCTGCAGACAGGAAGGACATTTTCCAGAAATAATTGTAAGAACTGTGGTCTGAGAAAAAATGCAAAATTAACTGAATCTGTAGGAGAGTAGAGCAAAACAAAGAGCTACAGCTAGCAGGTAGCAGATTTACTGAGATTGATAGAGATAGTGATCATTTTGAAGTGATCAGTTGCCAAGAATATTAGGGATAAGGACCTAAGAATGACAAGAAAGACTACAGTCATAGTCATCTCTGCTTCCTGTAATTCAGGGTATGAGCATTTGCTTAGAGATATGAAATCTGACAAAAGCTGGAGGGACGCAGGGGACTGGTAACAGCTCTTGCCTGGAAAGCGTTTCCATTGTTATAGCTGAATTCAAGACCCAAACACTTTTTAGGGAGTGGAAGCGACGGCTTTGTAATCCACTCTGGATAACCTGTCTGCAGTGACCGAGCTTTTGTATTTTCATATGTATATATACATAAACATATATGCAATATACGTGGTGCACACCTGAATCCTCCCATGAGGGAGGGGTTGGGCACAACAGCTCTAGGGATGGTGAAATGGAAGAGATGGTGGCACCATCCTTTGGAAGACAGTGCAGGAGGCAAAAGAGCCATGGCTGTTTTAATAGGCTCCAGCACTCCCCCTCTGCTCTTGTGCATAAGAGGAATCAGAAGCCCTGGAGGTTAGGGGCAGACAAAGTCCAGTGAAGTTGTGCCCAGGGTCTCTGAGCACATGGGGATTTATCCAGCTGCCTGTTTTGAAGTTCCCTATCAAATGCAAGAACAACATGATAAAAAACCTTAGATTCTTCAGAGATTTTGTTTGCTTGTTTGTTTTTGCTACATACAAATTTGTTATTAAAATTATTTATATTGCACAAAGTGCTCTATCAACGGTGTTTTATTAATTCAGGAATGGCAGTGATAAGATCTAGTTCTTTCCAAAGAATTTGGTATGCCACATGTCCCAGATGTGATCAGATTACAAAGACAGTTCAGCTCCCAGTTAGGATCTTCAGTGAAGTGGTTAGATTTTTGACAGCACTCAGCATCCAGTGGATCTGGTGTTCATTTTCAGGAATGAGAGCTGTTCTGAAAATGTAACCTTTTGTACTTAAGTATTTGTGTGTTTTCTCCCAATCCCATTTTCCATAAAGTTATGCGATTTTTTTTATTGTTGTTTTCAGAGTTTGTTTCCTTGCTTAATAAACAAAACTAAATAGTTCTTCAAGAGTCCTACTGTATTTCTGTGCAATGGGATTTTCATATTTTTGTGATTATTTGTTCATATTTTTGTGATTTTCATTATATTTAAACCCCAAGTGTTCATAAATAAGTACACAAAAGAAACCACAAATACCATGATGAGTTATACAGTAGTGATAACTCCAAGTACAAATACTAAATTTAAAATGTAAGTTGTTATTTGTATAGCCAATTAACATGAATGACTGATGAATCACAGTAAATCCACAAACACATGCTGAACTGGGATTTTTGCACATGTAAATCCATTTGCCTTAACGCCTTGGTCCTTGGATAAATATGGCGGTTTTATGTGACTTACATCTTTCCAAGAACTACAGATGACTTTATTGCAATGGAAATCAGTATGGTGGCCTAACCCACATTAAATATTCCTCTCTTCCAGATTTTTGTTGAAAGATCCTCTCAGTTTCAGGTGTTACAGAAGCTGTTAGCTTCCAATTCCTGATGAATAGCTGTGAATACTTTAAAAAAAAAGACATCTTACAGCCAAACTGGTATGCTGGTGATGCCAGATAACTCCAAGATACATCTAAATCATTGTCAACAGTGTCATCTTACTTATCAGTCTCTCTTGTTGTCTTTCCACACAACTCTATCTTCACCCTGACAGCTCTGCTTCCAGTCTTCATGGTGGAGACCATGCCTCTGGTATTGATGCTGTGCCTCTCTCAGGTTCTTCCTACACATTGATGCCATTGGTGAGATTCTCATTCCAGCACTTCCCAAAGACCTGCTTTCTATACTCTGCAAAAAAGGCACTCATTTCTGCATTAAATGTTCTCAGCAAGAAAAGCCAGTCATGATTTCTCTTGTTCCATTCTCCTTTGTCATGTCAGCTGTCTGACTTTTATCACATTACTTTTGTCCTCCCTCTGTGTGTCAAGTTGACTTCTGCAGTTTGGATGTGTTCCTGAGCAAGTAGCAACTCTTTTCCTTGCCACTGTAGCATGGCTGGCATGTTCTGGAGTCTTAGTTTTGATATAGGTAGTGATTAATAGTTGCAACATGAACTTCATGAACTGCTACTGCTCTATGTCAGCTGTCTTAGTGGTCTCCATTTAAGTCTTAGAAATCACTACCTAGGCAAAATAAGCATGGTCATCCTGCAAGCAAAGTGAAGGTGAGCAATGAGCTGTGACTTCTTTTCTCTACATTATTTTTTAAGTGTTACCGCATCCTCCCATGCCATCCCCTTCATGCATTCACATACTGATTGCCTTCTTGGTCTGACTCTGAGCTTGGTGTTCCAGGGACTCTGTATGCTTGTATTTACTGCTACACACTACACAGAACACCATTAGGACAGTGTTCTGTAGCTTGTGTCCTCGCCTTATTCCTGATTGTTATGTTAATGGATTGCTATTCAGAATATAATAATGGCAAAGGTGGCATGAGATGGAGAGGCATGGAAGCATTATGCTGATCTTTGTTCCCTGGGACTGGTCCCTGGTGTAATCAACATAAAGGGGTGGCTGGGATACAGGTGGGACAGGGGTCTTCTGTTGCCCCCTTCTCAGCTGAGCTCTGTCTGTTTCATGTCTGTGCAAAGGGTTTCATTCCTCAGGACAGGCTGTCTGGCCCCTTTTGCAAATGCTCAGATCAGTTTCAGCACTTGAAAAAAGCAAAGGTCTGGTTGCATGGATCTGGGGGAGAGGCAGCACTGCATAGCTCCAGCAGAAAGCGAACCTTTCCTTCCACTGTTCTGCCTTTCCCCTTCCTCCTACTGAGCCCTGCACAGAGATTAGTGATCAGACTGTAAATTCCCCAAGTACAGAAAGTAGTAAACCTCCCATCCCCTCCCCAAGAGGGCCTGTATGTTGACAACAGCCTCATTCAATCTGACACCTGTTTCACTTTAAACCAGGCCCCTATAAATAGAGTGAATGTAACCCTAGGTGGCATTGCAAAATATTATGGAAAACATGGCTTAAAACCCTGAGAAAAAGGGGGAGTAGAGAGAGTGGGGGTGGGCAAAAAGACACTATCTACCATAAAAACCTGGCAGCTTCATGCAAGTGCTGTTGCTTTTAATTTAAATGCTCATTTCTTATTCTATTTTCAGATCCTCTCTGGGATTTTAGGAATGTTGAGACGTGCTGGTTATAAAGCCCTAAGTACAAAATGGTCACGGATGGCTGGAATGAGGCATGTTCTAATGGAAACAAATCACTTGTCAGTAAGCAGCCTTCAAACTTTTGAACAAAAGCTCAAAAGGGTCAGGGAAAAGACATGTTTGTTGATTTAAAATGGCTGGATGCAGGTCATCAGGAAGGCATAGGCTTCAACATTGTTGAGGTAACTCTTCAGTTCTGTGAGTTTTAAATGAGGTTAAATACTTTGATGGCAACCACAAATGGAATGAGCAACTTACATTAAACAGAAAGCTCACACTTTATAAAGTGAAGTGTGCATAATACCAAAATGTAAAGCTTGTACACCACTGCAAAACAGCTGCAGAATGGAGCTCAGCTGTGGGAACTACACTTAGGTATATAGACATGAATGTTTGTGAGGAAGACTATGCTATATCTACTGAAATTTAGAAGGGTGACCAGTATTCCTGTAGATGTCTGTGATTCATTGATATTCTTGTTAGTTAAAATAGTGTCGCTTAGCTTTATAGTGATTTGATGATAAATCCAAATCCTGATTCTGTTTATTCACCGTTCTGTAGGTTTTAACTCTAAGTTAAATTCTTCAATGCAGTCTTTATTTTTTTATATTTGCTTGGAAAACCCATAATGAGGTTCATGACCCCTAGAGCAATTATAATGAGGGATCAGCTCTTCTTTTTCCTGTATAATATTTTGTGTTGCTCTGTGAAATGAATAATGTTGGTCTATAATAAATTGTATAAAGTGGACGAATTACAGTCCTTGTGGAACATCATGTTGAATCTCTTAATTCTACTGTAGCTTGGTTTCATAAGAAAATGATGCTTATGCAATCTTTATTTATGATCAGTCTGTCTGTCTGCTATTTGCCCTCACAAGCAGCTTCTGAGCTTGTTCAATATTCAGCTGGATTTGAAGAGTGTTTGCAGTTAATTATATTTTGACTAGATTCGTGGAAACTGCTTTCTGTCTAGAAGAGAGGCAGAGGCAGTACCTCTGCAGAGGGGAAGGCAGGTAAAGAAATTGTCAGGTCAGCAGTCAACATAGGGCTCCTTGGAACAGTACACGCAGTTTTGTGTGTAAAGGAACACAGTGAGGACTGATGAGGCTGGTTTGGGCACAGGTGACTGGAGAAAGATATCTGAAGGGAGAAAGGTTTGACCTCCAATAGTAACCAGGTTTCATTTCAGTGTTCATGGAATAATTTCATTTTCATATGGAAAACCGCAGCAGAAGAAAAAGGAATGACTCCGTGTTGTAAAATGATATCTGTGAGCTTCAAAGTCTTTTGGTGTTTCTGAGGTTTACTCTGCTAAGTAAACATCATTCATTATTTCAAAGGAAAGAAACTGAGACACTTTCTTCACAGAGTTTTGACTTGCTCAAAGGCACCAAATGACTCAGCAGCAGCCAGGTACAGCATACAGATGTTTAGGTAGCTTAGAATCATAGAATCTTTTAGGTTGGAAAACACCCTTCATATCATCAAGTCCAAACGTACCCCTAACACTGCTAAGCCCACCAGTAGATCATACCACATCCATCTTTTCAATACATCCAGGGGTGGTGGTGATTTAACCACTTCCTGGACAGCCAGTTCCAACTTTGATAGCCCTTCTGCTGAAGGCATTTTTTCCCATATCAAATGCCTCTCCAAACTGAGGTGCAAATTGAAGCTATTTCCTCTCATCCTGCCACTTATATTCTGTGAAAGTGGCGGACCCCCACCTTGCCACAACCTCCTTTTAGGCATTTGTAGACAGCATAAAGTCTTCCCTGAGGCTCCTTTTCTTCAGGCTAAACAACCCCAACCCTCTCAGCTGCTCCTCACAGAACTTGTGCTCCAGACCCTTCACCAGCTCCATTGCCCTTCTGGACAATCGTCAGCATCTCAATGTCCTTCCTGTAGTGAGTGGTCCAAAACTGAACACAGGATTCAAGGTGTGGCCTCACCAGTGCTGAGTACAAGAGGACAGTCACTGCCCTGGTCCTGGCCAATGTGGCCAGCAGCTTACACAGATCTTCACCCACCATAGCCATGCCAAATATTGTCCTTCCTCAAGGCCCTGGCGCTCATCAGTGCTCCCCATCCCTGCTTTTTGTGTTGCTCTTTGGGTCCTTTAAATCTTCATCTGTTAGTATTGCAAGAGGAGAGTGTTGCCTGTTCAAGACCAGCAATCTCTTGCCATCCACAAAGGCTGTTGTATGTGTTGCCATGACAAGGAAAACATTTTTCAAATGCCACTGGTTGTTTTGCTTTTCTGCCAGAAATGAGCCCGTGCTGCTGAAGAAGGATTGCAAAGTGGCCTGCAGAGAGCTCCAGGTGGTACAGACCAAAGCAGCCTGATACCTGAGTTGGCTTTGCTTGAAGTTAACTGGGGTTGTCATAGTATCCTGCTCTGCTCACCTGCCTTAGATATGGCAGCTGATAGTTAATGCTTTTTCATACTGCTCTTCTTTCCTGGCCTATTCATCACGTGAAGGACACTCTGAGACCATGGGGAGGAGTAATTGTGGGAGCCACTCCATGTCTTCTCTTCAGATGCTACCCTGCCTGGATGAAAGCTTATCAGCAGTTTGGGTTTCTCAGCATTGGTGCAGATGGGTTTGCAAACACCTTATATTGCATTAGAAATGGCATTACCCTTACGTACAGATCACTGTCTCAGTCCTGCTGCACCTCTGAAACTCTGTGTTGAAGCCCAGTGATCCATCGTAGACTACTCTGGGTCCTGGGGTAGAGGAGGCAGGAAGAAAGGACTGAGATTTGCTTCCAGTACCGTGGTTAGTTTGTATATAGGAGTGCAGCAGCACTGGGAAAATGCTAAAGGTTGGGGTGAGAGGGAAGGCAGCTGTACTACTGCAAGTTGCTGTTGTGTCTTCCAGCAAGACAAGCTGATTTCTCTTTGCCCAAATAAGCATCAGATAGGAAAAAACACTTTTAGAAAACTTAAACCTTGATACTACATTCATTTCTGGGACAGAATTATGCCTGCTGGTCATGTGAATTGAATCTAATGTATTTGTGCACGCACGCACACACACACACAGTGTTTTTGGATTTTATCATGTGGCTGCCAAAAATAACACTGAAACGTGTAAGTTAAGCATGCTGTTATAACACAATGGCACTTCATTACTGTTCAGGGCAGCTCAGGTTTCCTTCTGAGTGTATCACCAGCAGGCAGTAATGGAGGAGCACAGAGGGCAAATGAAAAGAACAGTGCAACCTCATGGCATTTTATCCTAAATGTCAGGCACAGTCAGTCTTCCCTAGTGAGTTCCCCAGTGTATGCATTTAGCATGTTCAGGAATTATCTCTCATGGTGTTCAATTCAACATAAATAAGGTAATATCACATTGTCTGCTCCTGGAGGGTTTTTTATCCAAATTACAGCAGTTGGCCTTATAAATAATTTCTCTTCAATCATCAGAGTCTCTCTTTCCTCTGTAACTCTTACTATCTTATTTTCATAACTTGCTACTTCTCTGACTTCCAATTAACACTTCATTTATGTTCTTTACTTAGACACCGTAGGTGTAGCCTTTTGAAATTCTTCTCTAATGTGATTTTAGTGCTGTCACTTCAATTAGGGACATGGTAATGACTAACCTCTGCTCCTGTACCTCTGTTGCTATGTTGCATAATGACTTTTCAGAAGTTCTGAATTAATGCAGGTCAGTTGATAATTTGGGGCTACATGGCAATATGGTGCCTAGAAAAAAAATCCATTTGTAATCTGAAAAATCTTATGGGAGTGTTGCATGACTTGAGGAATATAATAGCTCGTTAGCTAGAAGTCTGTAGTGTGAAAATGGTAAACATGATTAGTATCACTAAAAAGACACCAACCACCTGTATTTCTTAAGTACTGTTCTCACAATGCAACGTCGTAGTAGCTCCAGGTAATGGTAGATGTTACAAGGAAACCCTTCTGCTCAGGAGTCCTGTCACTAACACTCATTGTACATGCTGGTGAGGCGCAACCTCTGCTCTGAGTTTCCTTGCTGAATGTGCCGTGTATGGTGCTGCTGTAGAAATTCTTGCTGTGCCATTTGCTCCATTCTGGCCCATTCTAGCCTCTATGCCACCCAGCAGCTGTCAACAGGCAAAAAAGAAAATTTAAATCACATGAGGTCATTAGCAAGTAGGGTATTAGGAAGTTGATGGAAGAAAACACAGCAACTAATATCTATACATTGTGAGTGCATTTTCTGTTTAGAAATATCTGTTAGAATACAAAGGGTTTTTCCACACTGATAACAAGACACTATTTTTTTTAGCTCATTATGTAATGACAATTCAAGATGAGATCATGGTAGCAAGACCACAGCAGTTACCAGGGAGTGGTAGCCTGAAGCACTGAGTAGCTGGCATGGTGGAGAGGGTTGTTGTGAAATTGTTTTTAAAAATAATTCTGGAATTCTACCCTTCTTTTTGCTTATTTTAAGGTTTGTATGCAATGTCTTGAATGTCTATGTCCTGAATTATGCTGCTAGTAGATCCCTCCAGCTGGTCTGTCCAGTAGTAGTATCGTGTTAAAACTTTAAAAATAATTTAATGATAGCTATGTTTAGTGACATCATTTTAGCACCCATATGACTTGACTCTCCCTTGCACTCTGCCTGAAACCATACAACAGCTGCGTTGTACCCATGTATGTCACATCACTTCAGGCACAGTCAAATTTTTAGAAAGAGGGAATTATACTGTCACTGATTACTGCATCTCCCTCAGCTGTATAGGCTCTGGATTCACTACACAGGTGCTTGAGCCTTCTTTAGTCTTCATAATTCTTTGAAGAAAAAGCATTAAAAGTTTCCTAAAGGAAAGTCTGTACTGATTATTTTTAATAATATTATTCCTTTTAGGGTGGAAAACACAAATTTGGGGACAGAGGATTTCTTCTTAAAATACTGTATTGCCTTTATTGTCACTTAAGTGCTCCAGGGAAATAATAATAGGTTTATTCTATTAAGGAAGAATAATGTTATTGAAATAGTAGTTGAAAGATACTGATCTTCCCACTAGAAAGCTTTTGCACAGAGAACCTCTATTGTTCAGGGACAATTATTTCTGGAAAAATTCCTATAACTTGTCTTCCCTACCTACCTGCTTTGCTATTTTCATGCTGCTGTGATTTGGTGTCACTTTGATGCTAGTAATTCTTTTTATAGTAAGATAAAATGCACCATAGTTAGTGGTCAGAATTTGCTCTTAGTTACATTGCTGACAATTCAGAGTAAGTTGGTCATTATCATTGACAGCTGCAGAGCTGTGAACAGAATTTGTTTGCCTTTTTCTATCTATCAGAGATTTCTTTTTGTCCATTTAAGAATATATTCTTTTCATTTTCCTATGTAGTAAAATGGTGTTTTTCTTGGCCAACATCAGAATATTTTTCCATGAGTTAAGAAAAGCTCTTGCTGCAGATAACAGTGTAATCTCCTGATGTGGGTAGAAGGGTACTCTAAAAAATGAATATTGGGTGTGATACCTCATGTGTCTCTAATGGCATGTAAAGTCTTATGTTTGTATTTCACAGGACAGCTAGTTCAGAGGATGCTGTTGGAAGTTTTACACTATCTTTACCATGGGAGAGATAGGAGGACTACTTTGCCCATTCCGGTTCCAGTTCAGGTATAAAGCTGTCATATTCTAGCCTTGAAGCCTGTGTAGCAAAGAGCTGTCTGAGCAAAGTCCACTCAGGGCCATGTATGGATTTAACGGTCCCTGCTGTCTCTCCTTTTGAAGTCCAGGTTGCAGAGTAATTTGGTAGGTAAACCTGACTGTGCTATCAGTTTCACCCTGGAGAGGGGGATTTTTTTAAAAATCTGATTTACATTACAGGCATACTTAGAAAACCTGTCCTGAGGTCTCTGGTGGCAGGTGACAAAACTGAGGTATTAATAAAGAGAAGAGCTGATAGTGCAACCTGTGTGATCGATCCTGTGCTGTGATCTGTGTCCTCGGATAAGCAGCAGCCAGGCAGCTAGGAAGGCTGTGTGGTCTGCCACAGCTGCCTGCTGGCTACTATTCCCATCTTGTTATAAAATTCATTCTGGTTAATAATAAATTCAGTTAAAAACTATTTAAGTAAAACAGCCTGACATGGCTTTTCAGACACAGTATTTCTGTCTTGTTTTGTAACAGTAGGCAAATTGCCCATGCCTCTACTCAAAACAAATCCATTGTCAGTCCTGCTTGCTAGGCAGACAAATTGCTTTGGGAAGAGGCTGTATTTCAGGGTGTGCTTCTACGATGTCCAGATAGGCCATGGCCAAGACAGGAACTCCTAATGCATGTGAGCATGTGTACCACATGTCACTGTTACAATGGAGAATGAACCAATGTGCCCTTGGATGATGACTCCCTTGCTCTCTGCAACCTGCAACAGGTTTGGGAGGTGGCTCACTAAAACCAATTTTCATAGAAGAAAACAGGTCTTCAGGGAAGAGAGAGTGAAATGAGAAGGACAAGAAGATTGATGGTGTTGCCTGAGTTAAGAGGATGAAATATGAGATGTGGGATGTAGGGTACATCCTACATCTCTGGTTTGAGAGCAAAGGCACAATGTTTGCAGCTGACATAACATAAGACAGCAAATCTGTGAGGCGGCTCAAGTAAAGGTCCCAAATGTTTTTGCCTGTCCTACATACCCATGGCAAGTTCAAGCACAGCTATCTGGGCTGAGCTTCCAGGGCTTAGGAATCATTGTGCATGGGGGCTTTTCACTCTCTCCAGTTTGTGACTGACCATGAACACAGAAGTGATTTCCTCTCCTGCTGGAATTGAATGCTCCATACCTTGATCCCAAGCCTCACGGGAGAAAATTGGAAAGCAGATAATTATTTTTTTTTCCTCGTGTTTACTGTGTTGTGAGTGTAAAGAAAGGCAGCTGCAACTGGAGATGAAATATTGCAAAAATGGTGTTAGTGAGAAGAAAATAAGACCAATATATTTTCAGTCTAAGCTAGAAGAAAAGCTGGGCAACGTCATGAGGGCATTTGTTCAGTTTGTTTTAAAAATGTAAAGAAGGTTCAAGAGAAGAGTGAAGAAAATATTTGAATAATATTAGCACTTTATTTCATAGCTACCTTGTTCTGTTGTTGATCCTTCACTAAAACTTTGGGAACTGATGGAGTTCAGAAAGTAACAATGAAAATTGTTAATGGGATGTCATTTGCTTTACTATGAAAGTGGTTGTGGCTGACCTATACAAAGTGCTGTGAAAGGACCAGTTACATTATGGATGGAAGTGAAATACTGATTAACATGATTAAGATTATTAAATTGCCAGACGAAACAAAAACTTAAGATGTGTCATATATTAGAAGGTAGAGAAGTGAGGATTTAGTCACATTTATTAACTTTTCTCTAACAAAATCACTTCATTACATACCATGATTTATAAAGGCAATGTTTCCAAAAGGTAGGTAAAAAGAGAGATTCTTCTAATGTAGTGCATAATGGTGATATAGGGCATCAAAGTTAGCATAAAGCACAAGTAAAAAAGATTAGATATGTCCAAACAAACTGAAGCAGGCATTTGAGTTCCATAAAGCAAATGGGCACTGCAGACATTTACCTGCATTTGTAAGTTTTGGCCCCCTGATTGATACTAAAAGAGTAATTTCACACAGTAAGAAAAATCAGATGCTTTAGTTACTTCATTCCCTCACCTGATTTGTCTGTGCAACTGTAGCTACCTTGCCAGTTGGCTGAGCAGCAATTCTAGGTAAGTAACACTCAGAGAAGAAACTCTTAAAATGTGGCAGCATGGCAGCTGTGCTATCCAAGCAAGCATTGTTTCATGGCTTTAGTGGATCACCTACAGACTTCTTCCCTCATATTTGAAGACAGGTTACCTCATGAAATAGGATACTAGGGATTGTGCACATATCCAAAAGCAACATAAATGCACTGCAGATTGGTTTTGCTGTTTCAGAAAGTGTGTTCACATACACAGTCTTGAAAGAAGGTGGGAGTGAAGCCAACATAGAATTAACCACACTGAATAACTTGCACATTTTCAATGAAGTCTTTCATGTATTCTCTGCTTTTCAAAAGTGAACAAGGGCCAAAACCAGCCACATCACTTGGATTTGTTATAATGAACTCCTGCTTCTCTGCAGTCTGAATCTAAGCCGCTATCCTACACTTAAACCACATCATAAGAAACCACTAACCCTAACTATGAGACCAGTACATTCATGTCTCTACAATATGTTCGTTACACTCACATTAATAAATGAATATAATGTTACAATGCCTGTGCCATTAAACAACACCTGTTCCATACAATGGAAACAAGGCACTCCATCATTAAATATATTATCTTCTTAACAAAGAACTGCACAACTGTTTGGCTAGAACTGTGAAGCAAATGGTCTATTTACATATGAAAAGAAATTTGTGTACATTTGATGAATGACAGAATAATTGCTATATATGGCAAGGAAAAGGGAAGTAAAATATTTCATATATTCATTATACTGCTATTGCAAGTAAGTTGGAAAGGCCTTGATATAGCTGTGAATGTACCTTTCTTGACCGCTGCAGCTAGGCAAAGCTTACACAGGCTGCTGGCAAGGTCACAAGAGTAAGCTTTAATTCTAGGAATCTTAGCCGGAAAAGGCCTGGTACAATGTGTTCAAATCATCCCCTACAAACACACATTAAATGAGTTTTGTCCAGTTGATTTCACACCTCTGAGATGTGGGTCTTCCATCATTGCACTTAGAAGCCTGGTCTGGATTTAAATAAACTCCTGAGTGTTATAATTCTTTCCTTTTTATTCAGCGAACATTCTTCTTTTGTCTTGTTTTCGTTCATGTTATTCTCACTATACATTTTAAACCCCTTACAATTATGGCTCTTGGCCCTAGATAAGCAACCCCAGCCCAAACCTCTGTGGAAGCAGTGTGGGGAAAGGCTAAAGGGGTAGAGCACCCCCAACTGGGTTCTATAGCTTCAGCAACAAGCTGCAGGATAGAAAAGGAGATGTGATCAAAGTGTTTTAGACAAGATACTAGATAAAGATAAGGGAAAATGATAATTTTCTACTTCTGTCACCTCTGCTACACACACATCATACACATACATACACATACACAAATATGAGTAGAGACTTTTCATTGCAAATTTCCCTTGAAATTGCTGCTGTCAGCAGTTATCTGGAGCTAAAAACTAGACACAAGAGGAAATATGCTGCCCTTGCTACAATCCAAATCTTACTGGCCTGGTAGGAGGGGGAAGATGGCAGCTTTGGTGCAATGCAGTCAGTGAAAAGGTGAGAAATAGCAGGTGAAGAGAAGGATCCTGGATGGGTGAGGAAGAACAGTAGGTTCTTCATTTAGGAATATCCATGTTTAGAGGTGTTGATCTGATATGCAGAAATAATAAACCCTCACAGCAGAAACTGATGGCAGTGAGAATCATATTCAGCAAATATAGAGTGCTCTTGAGTACTGAGAATTGTAGCTGGCAACTCAAACTGGCCACACAAATTAGCTTACAGTATAGACAAATTTAACTTTTTTCTCACTGAAACTCATCTTTTTGTGCATCTAAAAATGCTAGTAATGACATCACACTTTTAGTAAATGTATTCAGGTTTATTTAAAGGGAAAAAAAGAAAACCAAAACAGGAAACATATTATGATGTAGAAACCAGATAAAAGCCCAAGAAAAAGAAAAGTTCTCTTTTGCTTGTAGGGTTTAAATAGCATGCAGCAAATGACACCCGAGATCTCATGCTGAATGAGTAGGATAAACATAAGTATTGAGTAGCTGCCCCTTCACTGAAAGAAGGCAAGGTTCCAGCAGAAGAATATCTGGCCATGTTTTATATTATGTACTTGTCTATAGGTATGAGATGTGTAACTGAACCTGGCCATGGGAACTGAGCTTGGGGAGCATGGTGGGGGGGGCTCAATTAAGAGGCAGAGAAAAACCTTAATCCTATTGCTTAATTTACCCAGATTCAAGGGCTTGATTTTGTGAGTCTAATTTTTCTTTTCACAGTTTTCTTCTCCAGTGCAGTTCATGGGTATGGAAAACAACAAGAACACTTTCTGAAAGACAGCTGGCACAGCTGGTTCCTCAGCACACAAGACCACAAACCAAAGCTCATACTCTCAGCTTAATCTTTGCTTTGGCTTCTTTAGGCTAGTGACCCATCAAAATGTGTCAGTGTATACCAACCTTTTCTTCCATAAACACTTCTTCCATCTTGTAGCTGATTTTGATATGCGTAGCATACTGCAAGCTGCGTAAGTATCAAGCTCCTTGTGGTTCATAAGCATACCCAGGAAATAGTGATTGCCTGGTAAAGCATTTTAGGCTGGCAACTTGGGATCTCTGTAATGAAATCTTGCACAATGTTTGTTCACTCTTGGAAGATCAGGACGTTCCTTGCCAAACCCTCAACCTTTAAGTGGAAGTAGGACATATTGCCCTTCCAAGAAGACACAGATAGGATGGCACAACTCTTCTGACATAGGCAGAGACAGAGAGACCTAAAAGAAGCAGGTCCTCTCATCTAAGAAGGACATCTAAAACCACAATTCTCCTCTTTTTACTCACTCTTGCCAGCAGGTTTGTGCATTTGTGTTTTGGAACATTATGCATAGCAACCATGTGTGGGCAAGCAAGAAGAGCTACAACTACTAGAGCTTTCATACCTGCTGAATAGAACTACAGCTCATAATAATGTGATTTGATCTTTTTTCAATCATTCCTCACATTATTTTTAACAAAGTACAGTCTCTGCAATCACAATGATAAATCTGATATTTAAAACCACAGCATTTTATCAAAACTAGAAACTATTGTATACCAAGCAAATGCCCTAAATATGAGAAACTACTGAACTGACTTCTTTTCTTTTTTTTTTGGTGGTGTTTTATTTCTACCTCCATTTAACTTTTCAAGGACATTTACAGTTGATAAAGCTGGTAATGGCACAAAAGTGAAGGGCAGCTATTCTTCCTTCTTTGATTATCCCCAAATTCTGATCATCACATGATTTGTTGGAGCAAAAGACCCTAGGAGAAGAAACAGGTAAAAGAAAGAGTTTTTGAAACAAATAATCATTAAAAAAGTAATTTTTCAAAGTGTCAAATTATAAATTGGCCCATTGGATTTTTCAAAAATGCCTCAGGTCATTTTGGAACAATCAAGTTTTAGTTTATGGTCATGGGTTAAGTAATGTTACATTGCATTGAGATTAGCATCAGACTCAGTATAATATGTATACTAAACTCCCACTGTCATTTATGAGTGTTTATCACTGTCAAGAATAAGAGTAATTTGAAAGAAGGAAATACTCAGTAACTGTTTTAACTTTAAATGAGATCCACTGCCAGAAAAAGTTACCAGGATAATACAGTTTCTCCTGCAAATGTTATTCTTCTTTTCTGTCCTCAGTTAAACAAACTTTGTGGACCTAGTGAAAATACATGGTTTTATTCCATGGGAAAAGGGTTGGGTATTTTGTTTAACAATAGAGGACGTTGTGTTTATTTCCCGAGATTGATGCAGAGATGCAATATCACAAAGTAAGCAAACTCTTATTGCATTCTGGCATCTTTGGCCAGTTTTGCCTTAAGCACACAGTTATTAGGAGGTGATGAGGTAACTGTTAATAAACAAATGAACAGAAAGGATGTTAATGCTAAGATATGCCAAGGAGGCCAGCTAGAGCACAGAAGAGGCACTTTTGTCCTACTTCTACTTAGGCCAGTCAAAACTGAAATCCCAAGATTTACATAGTGTAATATCAGATATGTTCAATGCATAGCATGGTCATAGCACAGTAAGACAGCAGATGTTATGACAGACAGCCTTCAGCTGAGGTTGTCAGAAATTTATGTGGCATCAAAGCATCCCCATCTCACCAGATGTCCTACTCCATGAGCCAGTTAGGCACCTACAAGCTGGCTCCCTGGCTGGCTTTTTCTCTGAGGCGCTGAGCAAAAGACAAAGCTGATTAGCTTGAGATCCAAGCAGAATGCAGTACTAAGCAGAACTGATAAATTAAACTCATTTACATTCTTCTCATAAAGATTCTTTCTTGCAAAGAAAAAGTTTCAGATGTGTTGTCTACTCCAGACATATTATTATATATTCCCCCCTCTCCCCACCCCAGTTTAGGTTTTCTGTTGAAGAAGAGGTATGTAGCTGGAAAAAGCTAGATCTATACATTGAATTACAGTGCATAATGTTGCTTTCACAAGTAATAAAGACTGGGCACACCAAATTTGGAATGGAAACGACAGCGAGTTTCAACCTCTTACGACTCTTACCCAGCAACAGCCCACTTACAAGGCTGGCAGAAGGGAGCACAGAGGATGACTGCTATAGAGCAGCATGCATGTGTCTGTCATTTGTAGAAAGTTATGTGTCTTATGTGGCATTGTCATGTACTATATTTTTCAGTCTTTCCCCCCATCATTTTTTTACTTGAAAAGGCAGATGACTATTTACTTCATATTTTCCATTGGACGGATGTAGTTTCTTTTCCCTTCCTGTTTCTCAAGGTTATTTGAATAAGATTCTAGTGATTTTAACAGATGTGAGAGATGTTGTATGGAAAACCCTGACAACGAAGTCCTGCATTAGCTTCATTTATGAAATGATGACACAACAGTGTTTTACACAGGCTGCAGCCAGCCGACCTTCTGAACAGGTCAAGGGCAGGTTCTGTGCATTTGAAACTAACTCAGTTTTTTTATTTCCTTTTGAACTCTCTTCTAAAGCTGTGTCATGGTTTTGATGCTAATGATGCTAATGATGGCACTATTTGTACTACCCTGATACCACAAACATGTCTTGGTAGGGCATATGCTGTACTCTAGCAATTATAATGCCAGTTGCTAATGACCAAAGATAGTTTAGTGCACTAGCTAGTACCTTTAAAATTATGTGTTAATTAGATTAATGAGATCATTTCCCAAAAAGTAGCCACAAATAAAATCATAAAAACATAAGAATTTCCTTAGCCCCACATGTACTTATGCACAGATATGTACTTTTGTATTCATACAGTTCCCAGTGATATGGTGATTCTTCCAGTGGGCAAAGTGGTGGGATAATTGCTTAGATACTCATTTTCAGTTCCAGTAAATGATAGTCTGTCTCTTTAAGTATGGCAAGTAAACAGCATTGAAAGATTTTTATCCACATTTTTTAAAAATAATTTATTAGGTTTTTCAACTAAGGAATTAAAAATCCTGACTGTTTTAATGTCACTTTAAAAAGGGTTAGGAAAGCTGCAAATAGTATGTGCAGTAAATCTGTGCCATGGCAGAAACAATCAGAAGAGTAAAGAGTAATGATTAAACATTTAATCAGAAGCATTATACTTTGTTGTGTTCTCATTGTAGCTGCAGGAAAAGATGGTGTAACAGATCTTTAAATAGAAAACCTGAGGCTAAATTCTACTTCATCCATCAAAAGCAGCTGCTAGGAGATGACCTAATTTTAGTGGCTTTTCAATTCCTTAGTGCTTGTTGGTTGATGTAACTTTGATCCTCTGATGCTAGATGACTTTTGTGCTGAATATAGCTAGAATTTAATGTGAATCTTTTGGATGGCTGCCCAGCCAAGCTGCATAATCCAAACAAAGAGAGCGAGCAGTACATGATTCAAGCTACTCACGTGTACAATAATACAAATATATGTATCCTGATTCCTTTGGGCAATCAGCTCCATGTCACCAAGCACATATTTCAAATGCAATGTCCTTGTGGGGCTTTTTTGGTCTGATTTTTTTTTTCAGTTTCTGTTTTTGTGGGGATTTTTTTCCCAAACAATGCTCTGCTTTTCATTGGAAAAACAACACAAGATGCAGTGAGACTCAGCTGCTGCCAAGAAATAATGATAGAGTCAATAATTGCAGGACGTTTTTAATGAATGTTTTCCAAGCAAATCATTGCCATTTCAAAGGGCTGTTATTTCTATTTATGTAGAGATTAGCCTACACGTTATCAAGGAGAGGGAATAGTGGGGTTTTTTTTATCATTAGTTTTTGGTGCATTTTTAAGGGATTTTTTTAATAACACAGAATGTCTTTGTCTCTCTTTCTAGCTTACTCTTTATGTGGACTTGTTTTCCTTTTCCTTTCTCTCCTCTTTTTGGCTCTTCACTAAAACCATCTGTGACACACATGCAAGTTGATGGGTGTGTGAGCAATGCTTCACACATATTTACTTGCCCTACTTGGCATTATTTGCTAGTCATTAAAGATTATGCAGGAGTTTTTCATGTCCTATTTTTTTTATTCTCTTAGCAAATTGAGATAGGAATAAGAGTGTGGTCAGGCTATTGTACAGATTTTTTTTTTTTCTTTTTTTTCTTATTTCTTGGAGAGACTGTGTCTAGAGTTTAGACTGGGAAGGATTTAGACTGGGAGGATTAGACTGGAAGGATTTCTGGGTTTTCTTCCTGGCACTGACAATCATGCATTGTGTGAGCTTGAGCCAGTCACTTAGGGCCTGTTTTTCACACTCCAGTTGAAATAAATGGAAACTGCATGTGCTCAGCACCTCCGCAAACCAGGTCATTTATCTCTTCTTTCATTTATGCACTGATAAATATAACAATCTTCGCCTTTGCATATGCAAACTGGATAGAAGGATACAGATATGGGCAGTTAAACATGCAAATCCCTCATTTTGATGCACAACCATCCATTTCATACAACCAGGGATTTCTACATTTGCCTTGGGTCCTTTTTGAAAAAATGGACCATAAATAACAAAATCTATACAGACTTGTCAGGGAGGCACAGCTGAAATCAATATGTTTCTGTAGCTTCTTTTCTGTAGTTTCACTTCTGTTAAAAATACTATTAGCTATAATAATCATTTTAGCCTACTTTATTAATGGATTAAACCATGTTGTCAATGTGCAAATGCCTTGGGCATTACATGCTAATTGTAGGTTATTACACAAGACTCAGTGTTAGCTGTTTGACACACTTTGGGATTCTTAGGTGGGCTTAATTATCCTTTCATGGTACCTGCATTTCTTCAGTGACAGTAAGGATGTCCAAACTACTACACAGCAACTCAGGACTGCCCCGGTGAAATGCCTATAGTGTCTCAGTATGCCTTCTGGACATATAGTAAGGGCCAAACCTGGTACAAAACGCAGGAGGAAGTTTGTAATAAGCAGTCAGATTGACATCCATTTTCACTCTGCCTACCTACCACTGCTCAAAAAAGAAAAAATAATAAGGACAAATTTCTTCAATGGAAATTAACATGATTATTTAAATGTTACTGTTCCTGATATACAATGTCAGTGGCTCCTGGCTTCTCTGTCCTGCTTGTGCAGGAACTCAATGGCAGTCAAAAGTGCTTTCTTGCAGTCACAAGATATTGTCCACCAGCTTCAATGCAATTCTGCTGCTTTAAAATTATCAAGTTTTGGTGAACATAGTATTAAAAAAAAAAAAAAGAAATTAGTATCCTTAGCTTTGTTGTGGAAAAAAGTTGAAATGTTCATGTTTTGCCCAAGGTCTCACAAGGAGACTAGAGCATAATAAGGATATCCTACCTGCAGCTTCAAATCTGTATCCTGCTTTGCTGGGACAATTCTCCTCTCTATACCCCCTTTTTAGCCACTTTCCCTAGGACCCCACAACGCCGCCTTTGTCATGGGAGGGTCAAGCCAATCACACAACTGAAATGCAGATGGATGCCCACATATCTTAAAGGAAGCCCTTTCGCCCAAGGTATTGTGCCTTCACGTCTCTGGTGCATGCATTGGTCATAGGCTGGGGAAATGTTTGGATTTTCCTTCAGAAGGTACACACCTCTAGTGATGGCATAGGAGGATACACAGAGTGCATGCAACCTCAGCTTCATTTCAGGCTGCAGGAATTGCCCTGGCCAGAAGACTGGCCATGCTTGTGGCAGAACAAAGAGCTGAGTGCACAGCTTTTGTGTTATTGCCCCAGCCTTCCGCATGTGCCAGTCAGCTTCCCAAACTGAACATGATAATTACAGAGTTGTGTGTAATCATGAGTTTACCAGGAGTCTTCAGTGAAACTGGATCAGTTTAAACATCTATGACCCAATTTTGTTCTCACTGAACTGCACAGATTATTAACTTCAATGGAAATAATCTTAGATGCTCTATAAGTGTCAGAGAACAAGCAGCTGCTGCCTCTAGAAAGGAATGATGTATTTTGAGAATGGGGCTGGCAGCCAGGCATTCCAGACTTCTCATGCTGGCCTTGGGCAGATTCTGTATTCTTGCTGCCTCGTCATCCCCATGTAGCACAGACAGAATTGTTTTGCCTTCCTTCATTGTGGGTGTGTGTGAAGATTAAATAAATCACCTGAAAATTATAAGCATTAAAGTTACTATTACTTCATACAAAAATCAGTAGCCTCTTGCTTCTAATCAGCCCCCTGGCTTCTGATGTTCCAGTTAAAAATTAATACTGGTAGGATGTTTTTCACTGCATTTATGGCTCTGTACTTCGTTGAGGAGTTTGTGATCCTTGTTACTAATTAAGAAAGCTCCTACGTTATGTGATGTTCTAAAGATTAATTTCATACTTCATGGCAGCAAGTCGATATTGTGAAATGCCAGGCTTTACAATTGTAAAGGCTGCATAAGCAGTTGGGGCT
Organism: Corvus brachyrhynchos; assembly: GCF_000691975.1. NCBI lineage: Eukaryota > Metazoa > Chordata > Aves > Passeriformes > Corvidae > Corvus > Corvus brachyrhynchos. Next base: position 841,844 of record NW_008239759.1, read on the forward strand.
AACAGCGAAAGTGCCCTGCTTGCAGAGTGAGCTGCTAAGCAGCATCACCAACTGGCGCAGTTGCCTGGTTTACAGAGGAAACCAGCTGAGGCAAGGATGGGCTGAGAACCCAGATGCATCTCATTGACCTGGATGTGGCAGCTGGACTCTTCTACCTCCTCCACCTGAACGTAACCCACATTCTGGATGTCTCTGGATGTGGGTTAACCTAGCTGTTGAATATCCCTGTGCATTTTTCAACCCACTCGCTAAGTTTGTGAATACAATGCAAATGAGGCCGCAGTACTGTGTATTACGTGGGTGAAAACAAGCTTTTAAATCCAGGAATGTCATAAGACCAGATGCAATCAAACATGTGAAATGACCCTGAAATGTTTTTAGGAGGCAAACTTGTTCTACCAGCATGCTTGAACTTTTACATTTCAGCCAGTTTAGACATGAACTACTTGTTATAGAAACATCATCACCAAGTGTTACTAAATGATCACAAATGAGCAGTTAGCAATTTGAAGCACTCAAATTCTGAAATGTTTATTTAATGGAAGAGATATCCTAGCTAATGCTTGCTACAGGTCAAGTGAAAAAATGCAGATACAAAATCAGATATAATAAAAATACATGCCAAATTCTACCCTGCTTTTAGATTTTTATGCTTATTTTCACTTTACCCATGAAGTGTCATGTACAAAGGCTCATCTTTGTAAACACATGTTTTGCACCACTGTAGTTTCTGTGGTGTGCTAAAACTGAAAACTGAGTTTCCCTGTCCAAAATATTATTTATTACTGCAATCAGACACTTGTGCCTGCAACAAAAGCATAAAAATACCAGTCTGCCTTTTAACAAGTGAACAGAGACTTTAGGGCATTTCAGCACCTTCTGAGGGAAAGGTCTCATATATTCAAGAACCATCTGGACACAATCCCATGCCATGTGCTCTGGGATGGCCCTTCTTGAGCAGGAAAGTTGGACCAGATAACCTGCTGGGGTCCCTTCCAGCCGGACCCATTCTGTGACTGTGTGATGTTTGATTAAAGTACCAAACACCGATCACAAGTGTGCAGTCCCTGTGCTCGTAGTCCATAAATTTCCACCTGTCTAACTAGATTTTTGGGTAAAAAATTGTGTTTGGTAGTCAAAAATGGGACTCCAAAAAACACCTGATCTTGACATTCTGCAACACATGAAACCCATGGCACTGGAAATAAGTTTCGGTGATGATCCTGACTTCATTGGAACTTTAGAAGCAAACTAGTTCATGGCTTTTGCTGTAAAGGGTGTAACAAACATTACCAGCACTGGTTTGGGCCAAAAACCTAGAAGCCCATGGTTCTTCCTGCTGTAATAGGGTGAAATCAAAGAGGGGCAACTGCGCACTGCAAGAGCCAATAGAGCTCCGGAGGCGCCTGACTGAGGCTGCAAGACCCCTGGACGGATGCATCAAAGTTGTGCCTCAGTTTGTTGCTGGAAACAGCTCTGTATGGCTTGTACAGGTTGACACACCATGACCATGAGTAGCAGGGAGTAAGCCCAGGCAAGGTCCTTGGGAAGGACCTTAGGTAATGCACCAGTTTTCTTACCTTTCTCTGATGTTTTAAGGCCCAGAAGAAACTGGGACTGAAGAAACAGTGAATCTGCTATAGCCAGGGTGACTCAGACAACTGTGAATCTTTTTGCTGTTCTGGTGATCTGCTGTGTAAAAAGAAATATAAAAATTAAAAGTGCTGCAATTATGAGGGTTGTAACAGAGTTAGTTACCAGGTCTAGGTTTTCAAAAGGAAGTTTTTTATTTTACGTTTTTATTTTCTTGCCACTTGAGAAAATTCAGGACACTAGACCTGTGTTATTCAAGAATGCTCAGTGTCTTTTTTGGAAGGAAGACACAGACTGTGCTACAATACCATCAATGGAAATGTGAGCTGGGAGCCTAATTCTTTTGCAGCAGGGGAGATTAGAGAATATTGTGAATATCATTTCAGTATATATACTGAGTTTCCCAAGGGTATCTCATCAACAACAACTTCAAAAGTTACTTTTATGCCACTTCCACTCAGCTGACAAGAACACTTGACATTTTGAGAAGGTTTAGAATAGAAAACATTAGCAGTTCGTGTTGATCATGCAACTCACTGGCAAAAACACTACTGTTTAAATATCATGTTCAGTCATCGCTGGATTGCAATCTAATGAGCATAAAAGATGAGTACTTCTCAAAAGTGACTTGTTTTGTAACATTTATGGTTACAAACTTGCAAAATGAAAACCATGGACATTTACTTCCACCCAAATACTATTTTCAAGGTCAGTGTCCTTTTGTGCCTTGGAAATGCATTCCAAAGAGCTGTTAATAAATAGTCAGGATACTGTACTTTCTGCTTAGTGAAATCTCAATGGGAAATTTTCATTATTACGATTACGAATTTTCATTATTACTCACGAAGGGTGAGTAATCTTGCTAATGGTATAGTGACCAAGTGTGCTCTAGCTTGTCTTTGAACACCTCTAGCTTTATGGATATATTTAGCCATTTTCAAGGACTAGCATTCCAGGTGAGTCCTCAAATAAAAGGAAATGCAATGTCCTCTCTCTTCAAACTGTCATAATCACTGCTTGACTTTTCCTCCAATTTAACCAACTAGTGTTTAAAATGCAGTTTCGCATGGATCAAGGAGTGGGATTGTTGATGTCTTTAACTTGCTTGTTTATTTAACTTCCCAGTACATAATAATTTGTATAAAAATGACCTTCCCCTAAATACATCTGAGTGGCTATGTTATATTATACTAATGACTGCAACATGCAGAAAGCCAAAACAAGCACTTTGCCAGTATCAACAGAAATTATGAAAATACAGTTTGCAGCAATATATGAGTTATTGCTGCCAGCTTGCAGTTCCCAAGTTAACTCCTGATGAAGTTATAAATTGTGACAATGAGTGCTGTTTCTATCTTGAGTAACAGTGTGGCCCAATTTCTGCTGTCATAAATGGAGACTAAAACCATTACAATTGGGTGGTTCTATTTCTGTCCAACTAAACCCAGAGTTATCCTTCCAACAATCAAATAATGATGGTGTGAGATGGACACAGGCACACACAGTAATTTCTTCTGTGTGGTTTCAGCCAGTTCAGGTACAGAGGTGGAAGATAATTCAGTGATTGAGTCTGGGAGTTAACTTTCACTGAAATGTGTGGTTCAGAGCTTCGTTCACTAACAAGTAGGTAAAGGAAATCTAATTTCAAGCTCCATTGGAAATTGAGAGGAAGCAAACAATAACTGAAAGATAGAAAGCAAGGAAGGGATAAGATAAAAATTAATGAGAAATATAAGGGGTGGGGAGAGGAATGGAATTGTTTATCTGAATCCTCCCTAAATGTCTTCAGAGACTTCATTGCAGACCATACTAGTTTTAGCTTTTTAAAAACACATCCTCCTTCTTGTTTTAAATAGGGGTATGCTAGAATTAGAAGCACTTATCCAAACCATCCAGGCTTTAGCTTTCAGGGTTCAGAAAAAATGGGACCTGGCACTAAAACAGCTTTGGTTTGGCTTTTGCAAAGACTAAACATCCCTTCCCTTTCCCCCTGTAGTTAGGCTAAAGCCTCAATCTGAGAACTAGCACTGAATGTATAAAAACAGCACACACCAGGAGAACGCAATACTAAATACTAAAACAACTGCAATTCAGCTACTCCACTCTATGCAATGCTGACTTATGGGCTACTGAAAAGATAGTAGAAATGTTTCCACCCAGAAGTAGCTATGAAAGGAAGCAGAATAATTTGGGAAACATGGTATTGTATTGATGTAGCAGCAAGGTTGTATCCACAGACTTCAACCGATGTTACATCCCAAATTTATCTGTGACAGATAGCTCGCATCTTGGTTGAGAATATCTGAAAGTCTGAAACATTTTCAAGCATAGTACGTGTACCCTGTTTTACTTCATCACTTTGCTTCATTACTGGGGTAATCTTCACTGTGTGTGTTTATAGAAAGCTTGTTCTCCAGGTTAGAAAACAAGAATTGCTTTCATTGTTGGGCTTCTTCCAAGCACCATCATTGATATATATCTTCTTCAAATCTTTTTTACACAATCTTTTGTTTGGAAATTTCACTCTTTAAATACCTGGATAACATCACAGTTTGCCAAAGGCCATATTGTCTAAGGG
>NW_008239759.1:846099-854175 GCF_000691975.1 Corvus brachyrhynchos
GAAAGAGTATCCAGGATTGTTGTACGTTGCACAGGATGAAATGCTCTTCTTCTTTTTCCTCTTGTGCAATAATGCCTCATTACTGTTATTATTTGCAAAAGGGATGATTTTTCTATTATCAGCATATCTCCTTTACTGCACTTTCAACATTCAATAGCTATTAAAAGAAATAAATTTTAAACATGTTTTGCTACAGATGAGTTTTAATTAACACCCTGTCAACCTCTAAAATCTTCAGGACTTTTTTAACAGTAATTTCCCATTTTTTTTTAAAGTTTCTGGAGCACAGAAAGCTTGGCTATTCCAATCATAATAGAAGCATTCTAAAATTAGTATATTCCTTCTGAAAATATGTCAACTAACAAAAAAATTTATATGGAAAAAATGAAAAATATCTCAGAAAAAATCCTAGTGCATTTGTCATGAGATAAATCTCCATTTTTTTGAGCATTCCACTGATCCTTTTCAGTTCTTTCATCTTCTCTTCTGTATATTTTGTTAGAGAATAGTTGCAAATTATTTGTCTTTTCCAGGTAGAATATGAAAGGGCTGTTGCATCTATCCTTGGACTGTGTTGGTCAGAGTTTTTACTGGAGAGAATAGAAATCATAAATACTTCAGATACTTTCCTGCTCAAGGAAAACTGGATGCTCTAGGACACATTTTAAAATAAAATAATTGCATAAAATTGTAAAACCTACCTAACAACAACTTCCTCACCATGGAAAACATCTGTACAGGACGATGATGTGTACAGAACTCTGATTCAGTATTAGTGTAATTTCCTGTGACAGAGAGCCAAATTTTAGGACTCTGCATAGAAGACAAACGTCTTTTGCTGACTCACCCTCATCTTGCTCCATATTAATGTACTACAGTATTTCTGGTGAGTATCACCCTTGGGTCGATGCTGCTGCTGACACATCTGTCCTGCTTTTTTTCTGTTCTATGGAAGGAGCTTAGACCCAACTTAAGCAAGATGTGGAAACAGGTGAAATTTCCACCTGCTCTTTTATACAGTTTTTCCTGTTCAGGAAAGTCTGGGGTCTGGGTCGGGTTGGTTTTGGGAGTTTTTTATAATTTGAGTTAATGTCACAGATAAACTCATGGGTGGGTATATATCCAATATATATATTGCTCTAAGAACAGGTGGGAATAGCTGTGGGGACTCATTAGTTTTACTGTTCCAGTGTTGCTGCCAGAAAATTACATGCTGCTTTTCCCCAGCCCATTTTAAAGAGGAAGAGCTGCCAGAAGCTTACCCACTGTTTTCACATTAGTAGTATATGATCTGAGAGGTGGGAGTTTTGGGGTGGCACATCCATTCACTCATCTCTGAGACAGAACCAGAGCCATTAGGTTTAACCTGGAGAGAGAGGCTGTTCAGACTGACTGGGGGAGGAGTTAACTGCTACCAGTAACAGACATGGGTATCCTTCTCTGCAGATACACATTTGCTGGAGCCTGAGGGATGGGTCTGTTCGTTCCTTGCTGGTGAATGCAAGGGCAATGCACAAATGCTGTGTGAGACTACACAGTAGCTGTGGTGGTAGGCAGACAGTAAAGTATAGGATTACCCGATGTCTTGCCTTCTTGAGAAACTAGGACCACTAAAATTGGAAAACAGTTACTTCAATCTACAAGAGAATTGGCATAGAGAAGAATTGTGAGATGTTTATATTCCAAACAGAAGCAAAAGAAGGGTCCTCAGACATCTCTGCTATTTCTGCCTATCCTCTTTTTCTGCAGTGAGTGTTGGAGCATGGTGTCCTTCTGGCTTACAATGAAATTTCCTCTCAAGTGAAGCATTTAAATATGTGGTGGTGTCGGGGAACAGAATGTTTCGTGGGAGCTCAGTGTCATCCTAAGTGAAAAGAGTGAAGTATTGGGTTTGGGGACAGGTGCTTCTACTGTTGCTGACATGTCTTGGTGATTTGAAACCTTCAGGCATGACCATTCTCAGGGAGTGGAGCAGATCCAGCAGCTTGCTGGGGAGCATGCTCTATCCTCTACTGTGCCGTTCTACCGGCAGACAGGCTGGGAGTTCTGCCTTAGAACAACACTCAGTGACTGGTTTGTTCCTAGAAAGAAGAACACCTTGTCTGGGAAGGATACAAGAGTTTTTTGATCCTGTAGTAATTTGTGGACTGAGATTACGCACACCAGAGCACGGGGTGAGAAAAGACGAAATGCAAGATGCTGTTGAGTCTTGGCCTAAGAGAGGAAGAGTATGTAGCAATGTTAAATCTAGTTCGTTGCTGTGTGTAATGTTCTTTGTTGTGTTAGATAATTTAAAGAATTACAAACTGCACTTATGAATAAACAAATCATAGGGTTGCTGCAGGCACATTGAGAGCACAATATGCACATGAGATGTTATGTAGTAAATAATGGGATGTTGTCCTCGTGATATTGCAGCCACATGATTTGCATGGAGGACTTAAACATTTACTAGAAGTAAATCCATTAGGAAAGACAATTGTTCCCTCATACTGACTTTGTCCAAGCCACCACATTGAAAATAGGCTGTTTCCTTCTCCAGACATCCCTTTAGAGATCACAGGAACTCCCCCACCACAGCCTTAGCGCAGGAACAAGTTCTGCTAGTGTTTTCTTTTTACTAAGAATTCTGTACTTTGTTGATGTACTTCTGCTGCCATCTTAATGCAGATCCCAATATGATCTTGAATTTAGGGAATGGAAAATCCTGATAAACATCCGGGCTGCTGTGAATGCAAAGGACAAAGCCTTTGTAGTAAAATGCCTCTGACATACGCCCATGAGAAGTGTTTGATGTGCTGTAAAAGACATCTGTCTGAAAAAAAAAAAGTTTTTCCTCTTTGGCTTGGTTGAGTAGACTGTAGAAGTAAATGACACAAAGTAACCCTTCTTTTCCTGTCCTACTGCCCCCCTCTTTGTTTGATCTTGCAGTGATGTGATAATGGTGAGTCTGTAACTTGAAAGTAATTTCTGTAAAGACTTATACCATGAACAGAGGGGGTTTATTTTCTGCTGCTAAAGGGAGATCAAAGTATGATCTAGAGATTAGACCTGTTTTGAGAGAGAAAACTGAGTGGCCTATTTCTACCTCTGTCACTGAATTGCTGCATCAAACTGAGGAAGTTACTTAACTTCTCTGTGCCCTGGACCTTTGCTGTGTAGTGTAGCGTTCAGCTCTTGTGCTAATAACAAACATTTTGCATGGCTTAATCATAAATGATTGCCTGTGTGCTAATTAGCCACAGTCAGTGAAAAGTTTATTATGCTTATTTTCAACCTTTACACCAATTCAGGGAACGTGATGGTTGGTTTTGATTTAATTTTGGTCACAGCTTGCAGGAGGCAAAGGAAGAAAGCACTGAGATCCACAGAGGAGCTGGAGGCAATGGCACAGACTGCAGGCTGATGGGAATTTCTGGGCTCAGGGCTGTACTCTACAAAGGATGCTGGCATCAGAGAAGCATTATTACAGTGTTTTATATTGGCCTGGATGAGTTTAAACAACCACCTGAAGTACTAGTAGCAGTGCACACAGTGCAGGCAAACCTTCCAAATAAGTCCTGTGTCTCACACTGACTGCACTTTTGGTCACCAGGTTTTTTCTGTTGCTCAAACTAGTAACACTAGCTGAGGTATGTTGGCCTCCTCTCACAGCTGCAGTCTGGAGGTACTGCTTTCTTGTGAGCTCGGACTGGCAAATGAAAAAGTCAGGTCTGTATTCTGCCAGTGTGCTTGCATCTGCACGAATGCACAATCTGCTGAAAAGCACTCAACTGCCCAAGCCCTTCAAATACCAGGGTAAAGCTGTGTCAACAGTTGTCTCCCTGACAACCTTCTGAGCACTCTTACACATGGAAGAAATCAGTCAAAATCAGTCTAGAAGGAAAAAACTTGTGGAAATCCCTCTGCTCTAGACAAGGCTGCAGTTTTACCATTTGTAAAGAGAGAAAGATGTCAGGAGTGTCCCGTTCTGTGGCAATACTGGAAATCTAACTTGCAAAGGCAGTGTGATTAATTCAGAGGTACAGGAGCAATACAGTGCTATTCTGTGTGCAAAAGCAGGCTCACATCAGTTCTGCATTTTGTGCCCGGGCAGCCTAAGAGAAGAGATTCCATGATTCAAAATGTCTGCAGTCTGTGTCCCTGGAGAATCAGTAGGAGTTGAAGAAAACTTCCAAATGTTTTATGCATTTATGAGGGAAACAAGAAAGCAGCCTTCTCCCAAGGTATCAACAGGGAACCTGAGGAATAGAAGGACTAACAAGTTCTATGCATGGTGCAATGTGTTTGGGTTTGTTTGGTTTTTATTTCTTGTTTGTTTTTTTTTTTATTTTGATGCATCTGAGAAAGAAGCAAATTCCCTGAATTTTCCAGTATGACATGGCAAAGTAAACCCCATGAATTCCTGCAGCAGTTGCAACAGTGTCTTCATGCCCTCTGCCCTTTGTCCTTCTAAGGGGAAATGTTGGGTGGCATACAACATTGAAAAAGTTAATAATAGGCTAGCCAGTAAAAGCGAAGACTTGCAGCTTTGGATTGCAGCAGAGAAACAGGAGGGCAGCCTGTTCATACCAAATGTCTGAGAGTACCTTATTCACGGGAAGCACTGGCAGACTATAAAGTACTCTGTTAATTATTGTTGACATTGCATAGAGAGCTTCATGCTGTTCTTTCTCTGCCTGCTTTGACTTAATTTGTTTGAGAAAGTACTTTTTCTGTGCTGCAGATTATGTAAATTCATATACTCTACTGCACTGACAGATGTGTCTTTGTTTTAGAAGAAGCCATTATTTTTTTCAGTGCCGAATGTGAATGGAGCATTTCACACTGGTGGCTTCCAAAAATATTTATAAAGTGAAGCTGAGCAGCTCAAAATATTTTGCCCTCCTACACTGACATTCACAAGCCTTTATAGCAGCATTATCAAAAGCATTTGCAGTGGAACGTGCATGAGTTGGCCACAAAGACTGGGTTAGTCAACAAATGACTGAAGGCGCACATTTTAGTTAGCTCTGCCCCACACAGTTACAACTGTAACTAACAGGGCAATTATTCTATATTGTGGGTCAAAGACTATCTTATAATGATCCCTTGCTCTTGTAACTCCTGCATATCTGAGGAAACAGGATGAAGAAATAGAAAGTGAAAAAATTCTCCTTTCTTACTTTTTCAGCTGGTAAAATGTGGTCTGACTGTTTATTGACTACCACAGGTAGTGCTTATTCTGAGGGTTGATAGCTGCTCATGGGTCTGATATCTGGCTGTGGGTGGTGGCAATGTTTGCCTTCCACGTTTACATTCCTCTTCCACTGACCAGTGTGCCTAGGTATCCTTTGGCTCGCTCTCCCACTCTTTGATTCTTCCTGAACATGCTGCTAAGAAATGAAGTACACTGCAGCCACTTGGGCAGAGAGAAAGGCTCCCTACGAGCACATCAGTGCATCAGACTTACTCTTAGATTTAACTATAAATTAAAATGACCTCTCTGCCAATTGACTGTAGCGATTTCCACAGTCTTCACCACTTTATTGAAACCAGGGCTTCCCACACATTTCTTCCAACAAGGAGTTATCCAAGAGAACTACACCTGCAATCAGTGCCCTCCAGCTGCACATAGAAGAGCGTGTCTGACTAACTTCATTAGTATGGACACGATAATTGACACACAATGTTTCAATGATAAGACCAGATATACTCCGTGTCTGTTCTCAGCTTTGTGCATTTCCATTTTTGAAGTTTTAAAATATATAATGAACAGCAGTGAGTCCAAGGAATCCCACTTATAAACCCACTAACTAATGGTAGCTCCATTGACTTCGATCAGGCCATCCCAGGAGTTGGGGCAATGCACCAGAATTAAACACTCTGATTATCCTCAGCAGGCAAATGGATAGGACAGACATTTTAAGCAGGGGAAGTGTTCCTACCTGAATTAGTATAGTAATGAGCTCAACAGCAGGGAAAGGCAGTATTTGTCATACACTATCCTGTCTTCCTAAACACAAGTTTGCATTGATGAAAAAATGGTGAGCAGTTTTACTCAGCAATGAAGAGGGACTCCAACTAATCCCCCTTCTTCATTATTTAGGAGATAAAATATCTCTCTAGTATATCCAATGATTGCACTCTGCATAGGATGCCACTTCCCTTCAATGGGCATAGAAGTTTCTTTCCTCATAATCCTTGCATTGTTTGGACACAATCCCTTTTTGTACATTTGCATTTTTCCATTGATAGATGATTTTTTTTTAATTGCTGATGAGTGTGTAACCCTTTTGTTGTCTAAATGCAGTGTTAATTCTGTGGTATTTAAGCATGTCTAAATGAAAAGTATCTCAGCTGAAGATCATTTTCAGTGTTTTTTTTTTTTTTTTCTGGTAAAGAGCCAGTTATTTTGGGTTTCTTGGTGCATTTTGGAGGCATGTGCAGTAAAGTTACTCCTAAAACCTTGAAACAGGAAAGGATAGCACACTTTAAAGCATGTGTTGCCATGTGTTTGCTACCCTCTTGCTACCCTCTTGCAGGTAAAAACGAAGTAATGCGTGACTAAGAATGCAATAAAGGAAAGAAGTCTGGAGAACAGTAACAGCAAACACGTGTGGTCTTTTGTATTCTTTTGTATCCTGTGAAGTATTAATTTCCTTTAGTGAATTTGTAGCTAAATTAAAAAAACCCCAAACAAAACCAAAACAACAAACAAGCTGAATTTTCCCTTTTGCCCAGCACAAAGTAAGAGAATACTAACAATTTTTATTAAAATATTACTGAAGAAGCTATGCCTCTAGTATTTGTGGACTTGTTCAGAACAGAAATGAGATACAGAGATTACCTCTAATGCAACCATGCCAAGGAAAGTGGGAATGAAAAAGATATGACAGATCACTTCAGACTATATGAAGAACTGGGTTATAGGATGAAGGTTGATAGGGATGTTCTTCTAGCATGAGGTAGCCCTCCAGATGAAGGATTATGTGTGTCTGTGCAGAAGGCATTTGTTTTCGATGGCCAAGCCATGACTGTGAAGTAGGCTTCCTTTCCTCTGGGACTTTATCTCAGATTACACCAGCTCCTACTGCAAGTGAAGAACACCTTTCTTTGACCTTGACATTACTGGAATAAATGTTTAGGGGCATGTAAAATCTCAAAACAAACACTCTTCTCCTTGGGGAACAGATAAGTGAACAAGCACGTGACAGATGATAGTGACGTTACTTAATGAGTGACCGATTCGCACGTATATTCTGCTCTCACTGGAGTGGTAAATGGCCACAAAGGAAGAACAGGTCATGTAACCGGTGTGCCTGGTGCATTAGTGAGCAGGTCTGTAGGCATATGCCCCGACATAGATGCAATGTTCGAAGATACTGGATTTCCCAAGGAACCCCTGAACTGGATGCAGAAGTCTTGCCAGAGCTTTCGAACTTTGTAAAAATTCAGTTTCAAAATTCACCTCCCACCCAAAAAGTACAAATGAATTTTTGCAAACCAGCTCATAAAATCTTCCTTGCAACATGGTGACTCAGTCTTGAGAAAAACTTTTTTGGAAAATTTTACTTGGGATTGCATGCTTAGGATTGGTATGTGTACAGTCCTTATGTGAACCACCTTTTATCGAGAACAGCCTTGCCACTGCCCCTCATCGGGTGGAGAAAACAGATGCCCAGCAGCAGCTACAGGTGTGTAATGCTCGCTGAGACATCCAACCTCATGGAGAGATAGGAGAAACAGGAACTGGTCAAACTGGTTCTGGAGGCCCCGTTAGGGGCTCCCTGATGCAGGGTCTTGTTCAGGCAGGCTGTGAAGCCCAGTGTGACAGGGTGGCCTCCATTGGAAAGAGCCTTGCACTTCCATTTTTTTAATCCTCTCTCACTCCCATTTTTGTCCTAATTTTTCTCCCCTTTCTATAGCGTTCTGTGTGAAAGAATACACTGGCAATGCTGAGTGCTGCATTGGAGGGAGGCCCCAGTTAAACTGGCTCCAGATGTGCTCGAACTGGCCTGGCTGTGTGCGCTGAAGAGCAAAGCCTGCCTCTTCGGTTGGGAGCAGGCACCCATGTGCCAGGCGATGCACGTGGCT
>NW_008239759.1:854717-859634 GCF_000691975.1 Corvus brachyrhynchos
TCGACTCGGCCATCCGCCATTCTCCCCTATTTCTCCCATTAACGAACCTTTAACAAAACAAACAATAACCGTAATGAAATACGAAGTGCCTAGAATTCACAGAAATGGTGCTCTTGGCATTTCTGTACAGTGCAGCCCCACCTTCCTGCAAGGGACAGGTCATCAAAGCGTTTTGGAGAGGCTGTGCCCTTTGTGGCTCATGCTCTGGTACTTGGTCTGGGAAGGGCTGTATAATTATGGTGACAAAATACGTCTGACACAGCATACACTGTATACTGGCTTGATGTGAAGAGCACATGTAAGTGCCTTGTATTTGATGTGCTTAATGTGGTCAAATAGTGCTATGATATTCAGCTGATTAATCGTAACCCACTTTTGGATTGCGCTTTGCCTTTCTGTGTTTTTGGTAGGACAGTGGATTATTTTTTGCTCTTTTTAGAAGAATATTAGAGGAAAAGCCCTTTAGTTGCACAAAAGTCTGGAAAGGGGGAAGATGATACTCTCACATTTTTAAATACAAGACTCTTTCTAGAAAGGCCAGAAGTAAAATGTTCTGAAATTTAAAAATTGTCTTGGGCGCACACCTTTTAACGTGCAAAAATCTTTGCTTGCATTGAAAACTGCCTGCTGGGTTTTAATGAAGATTATTAGACAACTGTGGAACTTGTCAGCAAAGCATTTCCTCAAGTATGTAAACACTGCTGAATATATAAACAAATTGCATTCAAGTACATGAAGATAATGGAATGGTCAATTTGTTCGAAAAAGTTGAAGTTTCCCTGGTGCAGCTGGTGAAACTTGGAACAAAAGTAATACTTGCCTGGAAAGGAGTTTCCCAGCAGCATGAATTTCATAGGTTCAGGACCAATGGGCGTCCATGGAGTAATCAAGTTCTGTGGTCACTGTGACCGGGGAGTAACAGCTGCGGGTCACTCTTTTGGCTGTTGTTGAAGGATGGTGTGGATGGGCAATGGGCCTTGTTTCTGTTCTAGGGGAAGGCCACTTGCACCTTTGGTGAGAGCATCATCTGTGTTTTGAGAATGTGCTTAGCTGTGCTCCATTGATTTAACACATTTCTGCTGAGTCGCCACTGACCTACTTGTAATCTGTTTCGCAGAAGTTTTATTTTGAGAGTGGTAAGTGGTGAGGTGCAGGGACATCTGGGCATGATCTTCCTCCTCCCATAAAGGAGGCACCTTCAGTCAAGCTTTGGGCTATCTAACGGTGTTGGATTTTCCTTAGCTAATGTCATACTGTCCTGCTGTTAAGGGTATTAAATAAATCAAACCCCTCTAGACTGTCAGATCTTTCAGCAGCCTTGATAAGAATAACTACCAGGTGTCAGTGATAAGGCTGTGATCCTTGGCAGCGCTTTAGGGTACTGTCCATGGGATACTGGGGTAGTTCCTGGAAAAGCAGGATTTTATAGAGGAATTATAGGTATTTGTTCATCTAAATGTGTCTGAGTGCTGCTGCTTCCCCTATGTCTTTCTCAAAATGCAGTATGAATATTGGGTTGCAGATGGCTGTCACTCAGAAGTATAAATAAGAATGACTACAGGATACAGCCGGTGAAACTCTCTACCTCCTTTGCAGTTGTCTCTGGGTAACTATCCAATCAGTCGGAGTTCAGTCGGGCCTTGTTTCTTTTGTTTGTTTTCAAAGAGCTGTGTGCAAGTTGCAATGAATAGTGATGTTAAGGGACAAATAATTTGCATTTTACACAGGGAATAAATTTTAGGTACCCATCAAAGCTGAAACATGAAGATTCTGCAAAATAATTGGTAGGCAAAAGCATCTCAGCTAAAATTTAGTCATCAGTTTACTATTACAAAGTGATCTTTAGTTGTTTGGTTTTTTTTTTTCAAAAAAATGAATTATTTCTTTACGTCATTAATGATTAAGTAAAAACGTGAGTAATGACTGCTAAAGTTTGTCTTAGTTACAGAGTTCATAGGAAAAACTTACTAAGGGGAATTTTTTGCATGTTTTTAGGTTAACCAAGAGAATCTGTGGTATGGGAAGTAAAAATTATGTTGAATGAGTGCCACCAAGTGTCTTTCTGCAGTATATGAAAGCCCAGGTCTTAAGTGGGAGCAAAACCAACACTGCACCACAGAGTTCTGTAATTTTAAGTGGGACATCTCAGTGGCAGCGAATTCTGTTAGAGTGAGAGGAGGTATAATTATTATTCCACTGAAGTGCAAGAGCAGCCTCTGGAAATCTGATAAAGGTGAAATGTCTGTGGTAGGGGCAGAAAAAAAGACATAATGCTGGATATCCATCCAGTTTGTCTCTCTGTTCCATTTTGCTTATCTTCTGAGTGAGTGCTCAACGCTGACACTGCTCTATCTGTGTCTGTGCTGTGCTGTGTCAGATGATGGTATGATACCCCTTATCTCTCTGTAGCAGGGCTGGTGTGTGTCACGGGACCTCCTAACAGGTAACAGATCTGGCTGTTAACAACTCCATTTTCGCCCTCCTTCTATTGATCCCAATGCTGACCATATCAATAGCTGCCCTGGGGGCAAGGCCGAGACTTGTGTGTATGAACATCAGAGATTCAACAGAAAAAAAAGCTAGGTGTTGTCAAATGTCCTCCAAGATGGTTTCTTCCTGGCTTCCCTGCAGATTAGATGTTCCTGACGGATCTTTAGATTTGCAGTTTATACACGAGTGTGACTAAAGAAGGAGGATTTGTATCAGTCTTACAACTTTCTGAATTTCAGTTGATTCAAGAAATAGATAGCCAAGTGTGTTGAAATTCCAGCTGCATTTCTCTACGCTTGATGTTGAGGCAAAAGAGGGATGCCAAAAACCCATCTCACATTGCACACAATAATAACTGCTGCTTGTCCTGCTGGAGTTCGTTGCCTGAATTTCCACACTGCAGCCAGTGAGTGAATTTCCAAAGCAGCTACACAAAGAGTTGCGGTGGGTAGCAAACAGATTATGTCTCCTCAGGAATGTGAAGTGCCTTTTGTTCTGGTTAAACAGCAGAAGGGGAGTAGACTAGGACAAGGGTCTAGCCAAAGAGACTGTTTATTGCAGGGTTTTGGTAATGTACATATGTGGACAGAAATAGTTTCATTCATGAAATGTGCTGAAGCCTGCATAGAGAAATTGAGCATTTTTTTTCTGAAATATATTTATATATAGATGAACTGATAAGTCTGTGGTAAATGGCACCCATAACACTTGGAGGAGTGCCAGGGAGCAAAGAGAGCACCATACATTTTGGGGACTCTGGGCAGTGAGTGAGCAGGCGCAGTCTCTGTTTAATCAGCAGCTCATTGTATGTCTCAGGGCCTTTCCACAGAAGTTAATGGGTGAACAGACTTCTGCTGGCACAAATTTTCCATTGTAGCACTCTTTGTTCTGCTCTGTTTTATTATTTCACTATAAATTAACTTAAAAGAGTCAGGCTTACCATTGTCTGAGCATGCTGTGAAAAAACTCACCTTTGAAACTGTGTGATGAAGGGCGGAACTGCAAAGTACAGAGACAGGCATCAATGTATTGACCTTGAGCTACTTGGAAGGACTTTCATTATTTGTATGGGTGATGTATATTTCTTGGTACCTATTGTGTCCAAAGGAGGCAACTCTCAGGTGATTTGGTCTCACTACTTGTAAAATTCATGCTACTGATTTGGTATTTACCAGTGTGCAGGGTGGTCTGCTGGATAAGTAGACTACCCTCTGTGTGTGGGTAGGCAAAGCAAACTGCTAGACGTATATGAACACTGTAAGAAGTACCTGTGTAGGCTCAGATAAATGTCTAAGCTTTTGTTTAGTCAAAATTAACTTTCTATACAGAACATTAAGTAATTAGCTGTCCTTTTCCTCTTGTGCCCTTGCCAAGCACAATAGACAAAGTTATCAGTATTCTTGCCAGTAATTCACCTATTATCTCAGTTTAAAAGTATTTCATTGTTTCAAGGACAGTTTTTAATATACTGAAAAATGTTTCTGTCAGACTGTGATATCTGGGCATGATCTCACCATTCATTCAAGACGAAAAATAAAAGCTTCTTCTCTGAAATGGCCAGCCTTACTACAGCTTTAAAAGCATTCTTTGGGGAGCTGAATAAAAGCAAATGGCAAACTAAAAAGTGTTGCTAAGGAACAAATCCAGATGCTTCCAGATTTTATGGGAAAAAAAAAAAAAAGACACAAGGACACACCCACTAAATTGGACTAATGGTTTCCAAAAGGAAACTGTTGGAGAGATATTCTATTATCCAACAATGCTAGTTTACTAAATAAGGAGATAATAATAAAATAAGAGCTTTGAGAGCCAGTATAATTAACAAACATAAATGAGGAGGCTCTCCAGAGGAAAAGATTTGCACAGGACCTGAATTTATAGTAAACATTCTACTTCAATAACGTCTGTGGAAAACCACTTAAACAAGTTGCACAGTTGATTGGACATGTTGCACTGGCAAGAATCAGGTGGAAAACCCACAGTAATGGTCTACTTTGACGCAAGGAGAGATCACGTTGTCATGACGACTAATGTGTGATATGTGCAGACATGCCCTGCTAGACAGTCCAACACTCCCAGCCACTTACCTGTAGCAAAAGATGTTCTCAGCTTCCACTTTTCAGCTATTCAACAGTTGTAAGAGAATGACCTCACAGCTGTAGCTGTTCCCAGATAAGCTCCTCCTTAATGCACACAGCTTCAGGTGTTTGGTTTTCTGTGTTACCTGTCAGAATTTCTTCATGTGTCTACTGAGCTTAGCTGGCTGACAAGGTTTGGTTTTCCTTTGATTTTTAGTCTTCTAACAGTGTAGGTTTTCTCATTGCATGTATGAAGGACCATGTTAATGTATCTTAATATCTGGCTAAAAAAGGTCAGAAAGTATACAAAACAGTTCATGAATAGCTGATGTTCAAATCAGTTCTATTT
>NW_008239759.1:859648-916050 GCF_000691975.1 Corvus brachyrhynchos
ATGTGAAATCTTTTACTCATCACAACTTGTTACAAGAAATGTTAACTGTGAACAAGTAAATTACCAAAGTGCAGATCACTGGGCACAATATGCCAGAGTAGAAATCTATGGAATACCTCTCAAAATGAAATGACCAGTATACTTTTGGTCTTGGAAAAAACTATGGTTACCTTAGGTTTTATTTAACTAAATAACATAGGAATATCTATTGATTTTGTGACTCTATTCTCTCAGGTTTTTCTTAATGAAATTATACCTTTATATGTCTTTGTCAAATCTCTTTTTTTTTCCCAAGACAAATAGTTCATATTTTTTATTAAACAGAATTATGTTAAAACATAAAAATTATTTTAAATAATTACATGACACCTAATTTTCCTCCTTCAACAATGAAAATATTTCCATTTCTAGCTAACAGCAACAATAAAAATTTTCATTTTGTTGAGGACACCTTTACTAAAACCATGCTAATTGATGCTTAATCCAACTTCTTTTGAAGTATTTCTGCTAAAGGCATTTGAAATGGACTCTGAAATACTGGTTCATATGGAGGAAGATTGTTATTTCGACTTTTTTTTCTTAGGGTTTATTGGACACCCCTTTGGCTGTAGACTGAAAAAAGTTGGCATTCTTCAAAGAGCAATTTCCTTTTATTAAAATCTGCAGTCAGAGAAACACAGCTTCCATTGTGCTTTCTCCTATCTGAGTCATGTTCTCAGGGTGATTGATCAACACTTCGTCAAGCCTGGACATGGTAAACTACAAAAGCAACATGATGAATGGAATTTAAAATGTGTTTCAAAATAGAGCTCCTTCTTTATGATCAAAATGAAGGAAAATATTCCACCAGCACCTCAGATCCAAAATAAAACCACCAAGTTAAACATGACAAAGTTAATTTAAGATGATATTCTGACTGCCATATAGATATTGAAGAGAAAACTCAAACAGAACAAGACAGATCAACAAGTGGACTAAGCAATGTTACATTTGGATCTCATAATTACTCAAGCATCTTGGAAAAGCGAAATAAAAGTGATGGTATTTGACCGCATTCCTGGACTAAACTGTCTCTCCCTTGTCTCCTCCTATCATGTACCTCTAGTCCCGATCTTTGTGGATAATGTCCAGAAGGAAGATGGGAGTTCTGCCTCCTTGAATGTGAGGTTTTTGATTACTGTGATTTCCTCATATATTCAGTCTTCTAGTTTAATTATATTTTTCTTAATTTTTTAAGAAATGGCACCTGGAGGTATCCCAATATTTTTCTTCCTTTAGATGCCTTTCTTTTTTTCCCAGCTACTAACTTCATGTCTCATATTGCATCACAAGTTGACACCTGCATTTACCTTCATTCCTATGTGTATTCTTGCAGTTTTGGATGACAAGATTTCTGGAATAATTCCTTTCCCGAACAGCTGGGGAGCATGATCTTGACTAAGTGCTTAAACATAATAGCACTGTAAATAATGACTAATGAACAGCTTTTTAAAATCTATAACAGCAAAACTGGATTTTAGTGCGACAGTTACTTGAAATAGGGATGACAACACTTTACAAAGTTATTGTCAGGCAGCTGCCAGCAAGTAGCGGCCCGATAGTAACACCTTGTGATCAATGTCCCCAGGAGTGGCAGTTTCAAAGGTACCCATAGCAGAATCTCAATGGCTTTTTAAAAAATTCTTCTGGTTGATGAATGTTGGTATCCTAGCACTGAGACACGTGCTTCTAGTCATCCAACGTGTATGACTTGGATGTGCTCATTGTTAGATTATGTGATTATTTATGTGATTGTGTGTGGCTCCTCAGCCTTGCTGGGCAGCCCAGTCTGCCGCTGGAATGGTGGAGAACCTCAAGAACCCTGTGAGAGACCCTCCTCCATCTCCCTAGGGCTGCTCCAGGGAGCATCTGGGCCTGCTGGAGGGACCCATATTGTGTATTATACGGGTATGTTTCTCACTAAGAGACCCCATCCTGACTAGGCAGCAAGGGCAGAAGACGAGGTTGTGTTTGTGTTTGTGTGAGGGCTGAGCATGCCTGTGTGTGTGGCTGGCCCTGCCCTCACACTGGCTTTACTGGGGCGCATGGGGTGGTGTCACCCTGACCTCTGTCAGGCCACCAGCTCTGTCAACCCCAAAGTTTTGTAAATGCTGTGCATGTCAATAGCTTGCTGTTAACAGGGAAACTGACACAATACAGCAATTCTAAGGTATTTCAGATGGCTTCACAATAACATATCTGACATATGTTAACATAACATATCTAACATAACTTAAAAAGCTAATAATGCCTATTTATACATTTTATAAATTTTTGCATGCATAAAGTTACTGAAGTATGCTCTTGTAGTTTGATTAATAATATCTTTTTTAATAAATGGGGTTTTGAATGAATGGTGATTGTTTTTTTCAGTGTCTTCTCACAGGAGACTTTTCAGAGTTTGCATAGGCTAACTTAATTTTCCTGTATCCCAAGAAGATACATGCAAGAATATCCTTTGATAAAGTCGAAATGCACATTATTTTGTTTGGTGGATACTGTTGCCCCCTGGAGGCCATTTCTCAGTTATCACAATATTAGATTGAAACTTAAATTAAAACTTAGAAATGTTTGCTATTATAAACAAAATATTCCCTTTAGCAATTAAAAATACTGTGACTTTAATTAAAAGGGTTTATGAGCTTATCAGAGAAATAACTGATTTCTTACTATGCTGATTATTTTTCTACATTTGCTGTTTAGATTTGCAAATTGCTAGAGAGTAAAATTTAATTGGTTTTTAAGGGAGATGAATATTTAATTTGAATACAGTACTTGGGAAAAATAAGGATTTTGTGAATATGTGTCTGTGTTTTTTAAACAGTGTAGATAATCAGCTTAGGGAGTGTGAATGTCTCCGCATGCACTGTAGACAGGTTTGTATGCAATGCTCATAGAAGTTGCTCATTTTGCTCACATTGTTCATAGAAGTGCAAGAGAAAGGGCAGTGCAAGGTTGTGAGTAAAGGTAGCACTGGGCCTCACTCAGGCTTTGAAGGTGCTGTTTTGCACGTGGCTGGAAACAGAGCTGAAGTCAAAGGCAGCTCAGAGCTCAGAACTTTGTGAGGCCAGTGACAGCAAGGCTTCAGCTAATGGCCAAGTAGGCAGCAGCTCAAACTTCACATCCATCTCCTTCTCCACTGCATGACCTCCTGGAAAGGGAGCACTGCTGGGCTTTGTTCCGGAGGCACACAGAGTGGTCTTCTGAAGTGGAAACAACATCTCTGCATTTGTGTGGAAAGTGCGTCCTCTTTTCCCTTTGTTTCTGGGTCTTCTGGAGTCTTTGGGCTTTTTACAACAGTTTTGTGCATGGCTATCTGCAACTGACATTCAGCCTAGACAGCAATGAATGTTGGTCATTGTCCGCTGGAGTAAAATCTGAACTGCGGACCCAACTGCATTGTTAATAATTAATTGGTTTGCTCACACAGAAAGATTTTATTTTATGTGACTACAAACCTATTTCTAAATATTTAGTTTTTACTGGCATATCTAAACATTGTCATTAATGGTATGGATTAAGTGTTAAGTTATACATGTTAAATTGTTTAGCTTTTGTAATTATTGCCTTGCCTATGCTTGTAATAGAGCTTTTTCTTCATAGGGGCTGTACAACTCATCTGGTGCTCTGATTTCTGCTGGCTCCCCAGCCCTGTGGAGCTCTGGAGTTAGTTTTGCTGTTCTGCACCAGGCTTCCTGGCCTGGTGAGCACCAGCATTCCAGGACATAGCCATGCTGGCAAAGCAATAACCCCAAAGAGTATCAGGTCTGTGAAGGGAACAGAATAAGGGCAGTGCTGGGTACTGCTTCTCCTGTGTATTGTCTAAGCCCAGTGAAGCTGATGTATCTGGTGGTTAATGAGCCATACACCAGGACAGACTCCCTGTTCTAGACCCCTTCTTGGTATTTGGCCATTGCTTTCCATCCTCACATCAATACCATGCTGCAGGAAGTCTGGCAGCTTTCTGAACAGGCATATGGATAACATTTGCTTCTCCTTGCGAACCCTTTGTCTGAAGGCTGTAAAGTGTCTCTTCTTCTCCTGCTCTTTCTTTTCTTCCTCTCCTCACCATGGATTCAGTACTTCAATTTATGTGAAATGTAATCTGGTCTGTTGCACTGAGCTTCATTAGCACTTCATCTAAGCTGAGTTATGGCCTTTAAAATCTGCTAAAAATCAAAGAAAGGGTGCCTGTTAAGGGGTGCAACAACTGGGCTTGAACTGGTTATTTTCTGCCAGTAATGCCAGTTCCACATAGAGTAGGTTCAAATATTATAATACAGCAGGGTAATATCTGTTCAAATTATTACTCTTCTTTCTGGGCACACTTGTGAATAAAGGCTTCACATAATATGAGATGCCAGGAATTTGTAGTCGCAGCTCTCTTGATATGCTTCCTAACTAATTAAAATAATTAAATTTTCAGCTGGTAGAAATGTTCAGTCCATGACATAGCTCAGCAGTGCTGAGTATATTTAAGTTTTGAGGATGATCTGATGATTTGAGTCTTATCACATACATATGCTTCCACCTCGTTTTTACGGATATCTTGCATATATTAAATTTAAGCACTTATATGTAAACTAACACTAACAGTGTATTTCTGTTCCTTCCAAAATTCTAACTTTAGAAATTAAGACATGAAAGCATTGGGGATGCTCACTACAGTGAATGGAAAAGTCTTTACTCTCCTGCCTCTCTACAGAATCCCTCAGTTTCTTCCTGAAGGCTCTCAGCCTGCTTCTACATACCTAATCCTCCAGCCAGAATTCTTCTTGTGTTGCTTTCAGTAGATATAAATATACATAAACACAAGCATAATTATTTTAATTCTCCCCGGTTCCTGAATGACACTGGATGTCAAATAAATGAGGTTACCCCACATTTGCCTCCTGCTCTCCTACTACAGAGGTAGTGGCCCAGCCTGGGCAGAAGGGGATCCTGGCTGAGGCCACAAGGGATCTGAGCAGTCACTTTCCAGACTGAGGCAGAGAAGAACATCAGAGGAGGAGGAGGATGTAACATGGAAGGAAGGAGAGGACTGCAGAGATTTGCACCCTGTAAACAAGCCATTTCAGAAGCAGGCAAAGTTCTCTTTAGAGAACATCTGGAACAGATCTGCCAAAATTGTCAGAATAGGTCTGATTGATGGATCTTGGATTGGGGTGCAAAGGGGCTTTTAAGTTGTGTGTGATTAAGTTTCACCAGGTTGAAAATGGATGAAATATCCATTTGCTATCCTTTTGAAAGGGAAAAATATAAATCTATGCATTATTCACAGGCAGGAGGCTTAAAATGATGAGCAAAGGTTTTGGTTTCACCTGGCATACAGTTAATTTTCTTCTTAGAAAATTCTATGAAAATTCAAACCTTCTATGGTTTGAATTCATTGTGATAATAATGTTGATAACACACCTATGTTTTGGTTGTTGCTAAGTAGTGCTTACCCTAAATCAAGGACAGCTGGCCTGAACTGGTAGAATGTCATGCCCAGTGTATAAAATAGGGAGAGTTGGCTGGGAGCTGCTGTTATGTGCTGTGAGATGGGCTGGGCATCAGTCAGCAGGTGGTGAGCAACTGAGTTGTACATCATTTGTCTTTCTTGGGTTTTATTTCTCTCTCTGTTTTTGTTGACTCCCTATTAACTACAGTTAGTATTACATTTATGTTATTAATATATTTTATTTCAAGTATTAAAATGTTCTTATGTAAACCCACCTCCACATCCCCACCGGTGTTTGGGGTGCAGTAAGTGAGTGGCAGTGTGGTATTTAGCCTACTGGGGCTAAACCATGGCAGGGAAAAATAATTTTTGCTTTCAGAATGTCATTTTTAACCTTGGTACATATGAGACTTTGGTCGTGACATCTCTTGAGAAATAAAGACTGCATATGAAATGAGGCCTCTTGGGAAAATGAAAGGGCTCAGGTCTAGGACTGAAGCTGAAGGAGGGTGGTCAGTGTCAAGGCAGATCAAAAACTCTATCTGCAAGATGATCCTGCTCAGCTTTCTTTCCAGTGAATGTGAACAGAGAGCCTTTACCGTAGTAAAGTTCTCCCTGGGAAAGCACTCCTTTACACAGGGAGTGCTTTCCCAGGAAAGTCTTTGAGAAACCTGAACAGCTATTATGGGGAAGCTGAGGCATAGAGGAAAAATGAGGTGCCTCCCCACAAGGCAAACATGATCTCAGAGATAAATAATCATGATATGCCAACTTCTGCTCTGTGTTCATTCTGTTGGTTAAAAAGCTGGAGAGGGGGAAGGTAGATCTTAAGGCCATACTGCTTTGGAGAAGAGAGGAAGTTAAAATATCCAGCACTGTTTGAAATATGCCTCTTTTTCCTGTTAAAACCTCCAGTTTTAGGAACAGGGCTTTAACGGTCACCACAAGGAAGGTTTAAGCTAACCATGGTAGTACGGACAGCTAATCCCATCTTCTGTTTCTGCTCTGACCACAAAATGCAAACCCTAAGAGGTTTATAGGCAGTGATGAGGTGAGAGCTGCCCTGCCTGCATGCTGGGTGGTATTTAGAGCTACAGAAATGTGAATAAAGTGTGCTCCAGAGTGGCATTAATTGCCATCAGTTATGAATACCACAACAGGAAGGAGAACTAAAACCAGAATGCAGCTTCATGTGTTGGTGATGGAGGGCAAGTACAGCCACAAGCTGAAGATTTGTGACAGAAGGGGGTATTTGTAATTAACAGCGAGGAGGAATTCTAAACTGGAGCAACTTTATGGTCACCACAATGCAGCCCTGGGGTGATCAGTGCTGCCAGCATGGCCGGAGCTTGGCTTTGTCTGCCATGGCAAACAGGTGGATGAATAGAAGATGACACTGCTGCATGCATGTACATGAAGCAGCTGGCCAGTTGTCAGGACTTCCAGCACTTTTCTTCCTACTGGAAGAGAAGTGGAAAAAACCCCAAAATCAAATAGACTTACTGACACAAAGAGGTGTCGGGCATTGTGATGCACCGATAGCCTCATCCTTAAAACACTGAAAATCAGTAGCTCAGGGTTCTTCTTTCTGGGCCTTACTCAGCCCAGTAAACCCCAAGCCTGTGCACAGCTGTTCTGGTCTAAGTCAGTGTGACCGACTCGGGGAAAAAAACACACAAGACCTTTGGAAGGTCCCTTCACATAAATTGCTTCCAATGAATTACTTACAGTTTACATTAGCAGCCACACTCTATGTGATATCATTAAATTTTACAAGGCTGTGAATGAACAGCTGCATCTTACACAATATTTTTTTATCTTTGCATGTAAGACACTGTTTTTTTCAAGGCTGTTCCCTAGGCAAGTAACATTACTTTTTCATTCTGCCACAGGGAAAGCTGCCATTACTCCCTTGAAAAATTGTACTTTAGTGTGAAGTATTAACAGTATTTCTTAAAAGCTAGTTTACTTTGGCCTTACAGGTAAGTTGTGTGGGGGTGAAACGCTCTCACAATAATTCAGCAAATGAGTTTATTTCAGAGTTATGGTTGCAGTTTACAGTGCTAATGACTCACGGCATAGAAATCTTCTGGTGAATACCCTGATTGGAGAAAACTCCCTTGCTTTCATTGTGGTGTTAACATGGGAACTTAGACAGCTGTTAGATTAAAGACTCCAGGAGCTGCCCCTGCTTAGAGATTGGAGGTGCTCTAAGCTTGGGCAAAAAGCCTGGTGGGGCTATGGTGTTGAAGTCGGTTTTGCTTACATGCAAGCTGACACAACTCAAGGAGAGTCCAAGGAGATCCAGTACCTGGGATCTGACTGGTTACAGGGCTTTCTATATATAGGGGCTAAGGTAGACAGGGTCTTCTGCAATGGACTTGAAAGGAGTCTATTCCATAGACCCACCTGGCTGAATGTGAAGATCAGTGAGGACAAACGTAAAATCAGTTCCTTCCTGTAATGCTAAGTGTGGAAATATTAACTGGAATCCATACATCTGTGTGCCAGTGACTGGATAAAGCTGGCATAGGAGACGTACCAGGAACAACTGTGTAGCAGCCACACGTGGGCATCTGCAGACTCTTAACCTCTCCCAGATTTCAAACTAAGAGACAGGGCCTGGAGGTTCCTTCACATCTTGAAACATCTTTACAGCAGAAGTGATATGCCTGTACTTCCTGTCCCATTCCAGGCCCTCCTTCTTGAAGAGACCTGACATAAGGATTTCCAAACCAGAGGACAAATCAAAAATGTGTCACTTGGAAGAGGGGATGATGGACAGGGAGAGATGGACAGGTGCCCTAGGCCACTGCTAGCTGGCTTTTCCCAAACTGTCTTGCACATTCGTAATTTGTCTCTGACTTAAGGAACAGCATCCAAGTGTGATTTATTAATTGACTAATGACAGGAGATTAGGTGGCTGCTCTTCTGATTTCTCTTCCTTATAAGCAAGGATTGCTGCTGCTCAGCAGAAGCAAATAATATTCCTTGGAACAAAATGTAGCTTTCCTCTAGCTCTCCACAACACTTAGCTCATGGCAGTTAATGCCATTAGTCAGAGATCTCCAATTTAGGTGTCATAAAATATTAATTATCAGGTGCTCAGTATCTCTCCCCAGGTGTACATGCTCAAGATGCTGCTGAAGTCCCGTTGGGCAGGAATTATGGGGACAGAAGGAGAAAGATGTTTTGTTTGTGCTGTGGAGGAGGCTAATTACAAAACTTCTCACATTACTGGTGAACTTAATTAATTTGATTACTGTAGAAGAGAGTCTTGATTACAACTGGAAAAGAAAAGCCCAATAGCAAATTATGGGTAATTTGATACAAGACCTCTCAAGTTTATGGTTACATGGCAACTGCATGTTTTGCTGCATTTTGAGGAAGAGTAGTGACTAAGACCTCAGCAGAGGGAGTGGCACAGAATATCCATGGGTCAGAAATTTCCTTGTTCTGGTTTCCTGGGAGAAAGTCCTGATGATTTCAGTGAGTAAAAGAGAGTGTTGCCATGGAAGGAGACTCACTGGTTGTTCCGTTTCTACTAAGAAAATTATGTCTGGAAATCACCCTTTCAATGATACTATTCATCAAACCGTAGCTACTTGCCCTATGTTTAAACTCTATTACACAGTATTAATAAGCTTCTTTCTTTATTCTGTCTGTGGGTTTATAAATAACTAGATTTTATCAGAGATGTTATGCACATAAACTTAAACAAGGTCTAAGTTTCTATGATTTTCAGCCACCCTTCTACACCTGTCCTTTGCGAAGATGTATTTCAAAAGCCATCTTCCTGCTAGTGGCTGAGCTGGTGATATGTGGGATTTCATTAGTAAGGCAGACAGATACAAGCTGATGTCTTGGT
Source organism: Corvus brachyrhynchos (assembly GCF_000691975.1). Taxonomy (NCBI): domain Eukaryota; kingdom Metazoa; phylum Chordata; class Aves; order Passeriformes; family Corvidae; genus Corvus; species Corvus brachyrhynchos. Next base: position 868,999 of record NW_008239759.1, read on the forward strand.
TGAATCAGCTATTGGATCTGGGGGTTACAGAAAATCCTTAGGGATGTGTGAACAGGCACACTGGTGAAATCACCAAAGAAAAGAGCAATATAAAGAATGAATATCTTTAATATTTCTCAGAGCTGTGGTTGTTTTCCCAAAGGTTAGTCTGGCTTTGGAACTACTGTCTGAATGTAAAGAGAAGCCCTCTTGAGCTAAACACATGCCTTTTATTTGCAGTTTCTCCTTCCTCATACAACATTTACTAAGCCTTGCATGTTACTGTGATAAATACACTGTTAGATCTGGCTTGCTATTGCCTGTCACTATGAGGTCCTGGGAGGCTGGCAGAGCTTCCCAAGGGTTCACCAATACTGGGAAGTCCCACTGAGGTTTCTGGGGCATTCCTTCCCTTAGTTGCCAATCCCAGTCAGGGTTCTGGCAGTACTGGGTGGGGGAGCAGGGCCTCCTGGGCATGTGCTGCCCCATGCCACTGTGACATGCAGCAGGGCATGAGCACAGGGCCTGGGATGCTCCATGGAACTGGGAGGTTGTATGTGAGCATCTGGCTGCCTTGAGTAGTCAAACAGGGGTTCTGTAGTGAAATGAAGGAGAAATTAAATCTCTTCTAGGACCTCTGTTAATACAACAGGGAAATTTTTGTATAAAGTATTTCCTTTCAGCTGTGTTGGCAATTATTGGCTTTTTGCCAAATTGATCTTGCATCTGGAGGTTTTGCCATTTAAAGTGTGTCAGGCAGGGAATGAAAAAGAAATCAAAGCTGCGCTGACAGTACCTTTCAACACTGATGAGGAATCACAACAGAGATGGGAGGTGAGTAAGCGACTCAAGGCCACATTCTGCTCCAGCTATGCAGAGACAATATGCTGAAGAACAATAAAGTGGAGCAGTTTGCTTAGGAGAGTCTCTCAGGGCTATGGGATTTTGGATATGTGCCCCTATTCTTTTGGAAAGTAATAGCACTAAGTCATGGAGAAGAGAAAGGAAGACACATACTCTTCTGAAAAAACAGCCTATTTAGTATCTGGTTTTCTTTCTCTCAGTCCAGGGAAAATATTGTGCAATATAGGTGATGGATGTGTTGCATTTACAATATCAGAAGATGAAAAGTCAGTTCTTACAAAACTTAGACTCAAGTTGGGTTGTGTAAGAGAAAAACTTGACATTGCACATGATCTGATCATGAGTGGTAAGTTGTACATGTAATTCCATGTTTCTATAGATCAGGGGTTTGTAGCAGTTTGTATCCTGCCCCATTGAACTTTCATGCTATTAGTAGAGTTAGGTGGTGTGAGACAATTTCTGTCAGGAAGATTTGGCAAGCAGAGTCTCCAACTGCTCTGGGCCTTGCAGCATCACCCTGAGTGTTTGTGACATGCAGAATCTTGATCTACAAAATTCGAAGTGTTCAGGTTTGCACATGGACTGGCAGTCTTTATGCCATAGTTTAAATCTTGTGAGTAGGATCTCAATAAAAGACAAATGTCAAGTCTTTGTATAAGGAGTATTAGTCTTTGTTGGATATGTAATGTAAGTACTAAAGTCTGAAGATGTTCTGCCCACTTCAAACTATCAAACCCATTCCTGTGTCTAAACTTACATCACACTGAATATTTACTTGCTATAACTGTTCCATATAAATTGTAGTAATGCCACTTTAAATATATTCCTTTCAATGGCTGTAAGGCATAGGGGGTTTTTTATTCAATTGCTAAAGATCTGGCTATTCTGTACCTACTAGCAAGTACTGAAATATTTATAATCAGGCCAAGCTGAACAGCCATAAGATGTTCAGGAACACATCCAAAAAGAGCTGAGACCAGCCTGCGTATTTAGTGGGGAGTATCTCTGCAAACAGAGAAGGAAATCAAACATGCAGATGTTTGGGAACAAGTTTCTTAGTTTATGGAACTCACTGATGCCCACTGGAAGCTGGTGAAGATATGACAGGTCTTTCCCTGTAGCAGATCTGCCTTTTGGCTTCTGCAAATGTGTCTTTGTATGGATCATGTGGCACAAGCTGAATGTGGCCATCCACAGTGATTAATGTCCTCCCATGGGAATAGGACACTGCTGTGAAAACCATAACTTTTGCAAAGTTACTGTGTGCTGCATAGGAACTGGTTTCTTTTTGGCAATGCAATACAATGATGCTACAGCCTGCACTCAGGCTCTATTTCTTACCAGTTTCTTCTTAAAAGCTCTCAAATTACATCAGTGGTAAAACTCCTGTTGCCTGAGAGGAACTATCTGGCCAAACCAGAATACATCTAAAAACTTCAGCACATATCATTACAGTTAAGAATATGATACCACCTTTCAAGGTGTTGGCATTGAAGACCCCAGCACACCTCTAGGTCTTACTGATTCCAACCTTTAACAGTAACACTATTAAATAGGTTCAGGAAAGGTTTTGGTACTCATCTTCACATCTTTATATAGATTTACTGTTACTAATTGGTTTTCTGAAGCAGATAATTTTGCCAGCATGTGGAAATAAATTTGGCCCTAAAAGAAAAGGAAAAAATCCATAGTTGTAAACTAATTACTTATTGAATTAAGTAATTACTTACAATGAACTTGTAAAGGAAAACTGTTTGCTATCCCTTATTCAAAACACAGTGTAATTTCTCTAAATTGATTCCTACTCATTTTCTTGTCCCTGTTGGTTATCACATGAAGGAACAGAATCGAAGTAAGGGATGAAAGACTTAGGCAGGGCATTAAAGCAGGGATAGTGAAGTGCTGGGACAGACAGCCTGGAGAGGCTGTGGAATCCCCATTACTGGTGTTTGATGTTTGTCTTATCTTGTCTGAAATAAAACAAGCATTTGTAGAGAATGACAGAGACAGTGATTTTGTCCTAGGAAAATGAGTGGATGGCTTCTTGAAATCTCTTCCAGAGTCTTGCCATCCTCTCCTCTATTTTCCCTGTGATTTACATTTCCTTGGGGTTTCTGCCTGCCCTCTTCTATTTTCTTAACTGTGTATTATGGAGGCCTCAGATATAATTGTTGAATATTTGAGTGTAACAAGCTGTTTTTCATTTTCTTTGATTTTCCAACTACATTTTGGTTGTTACATATCCGAAATAGCATATGACCTTGTTAAACTGCAGTTCAGTAAACCATAGTTTGGAACAAAGAATGCAGATTTGGATTTGGAGTTCAACAGAGAACAAACCAACCTCATGCCACTGTCCTGCCAAGGAAAAATGTGGTATGTTTGAGGTGAGGGTCCTCAGAAGCTTCTCAGAGACCAGTGAACGATCTCCTCAGCCACAAAGTATATGGGTTGGATTGTAGGGAGGGTATTAACCATGGGATCATCTGGGTGGTCTTCATGCCTCAGCCTGGCTGATTCGCAGACTAGGCAAATCCTTACTTGGCAGATGAGCAAGTGAAAAAATGGAAGACTACTTCTTTTCATGGTAGGTAAACAACATATTTCACTCTGCCCTTCAAGCATGTCACTTGAAGCCAAGTGGTTGAGTCATGAAGCCAAAGGAACCACTCTGCTCCCCTGTGATGTTGAAAAGCTAAATCACATTCTCCAAAAATAGTTTTGCATGGACACATTGGATGCCCTTTCTTGAGGAATTTTACAAAATGTCCAGAGTAGAATTGGAAGGTTATTCTCTCTATAATGCACATATACATACATATATGGGAATATGTCTGTGGCTAAGTAAGCCTAGGCCAGTCCTGGGTACTGCAGCTCTCACACACATAATCCCCTGACTTCATTTTGAATATGTGCCACAGATAAAGCAAAAAGCCTCAGGAGTACTTACAAATCTTACTACCTTCTCAAAGCCTCAAACAGCATTACCTCTGAATACAAAACATCTGTGTGTTTTATCTCACTGCAAGCACAAGTAACAAGTGCCATTTCTGTAAGAAGCAGAGCAATTAGATTGTGACAAGGTTTTCCTTCTCTCATCAAAAGTATAGTGAAAAACCATCTACTGCCCAGCCTTTGTGCTTGGAGCACCCATTGATGTTGACAGATACTGGTTTAAGAGTATGGGTACCTGGATTTCAGACAGTGGCCCTAAGTATTTGATTTCACATCACAAAATTGACCTTAAGGATCAGCTATGAAAATAATGCAATGGTTAAAGTGAAGAAAAAGAAAAAAAAATACATTGAGGCTATTACTGGATGTTTCTATTGTGTTGACATGAAGGAACCAGTGCCTGAAATGGGCACTTGAATGGTTGCATTTGAGAAAGTGAGTGTGAATGTGTGTGTGTGTGTGGGCAGGGTGTTTTCTGTTAATGCAGATCAGGACTCCCCTACAGTTAGAGGCTGCAGGTCACAAGGTTCTGCCATAACCATGCTTTCACTTTGTCTCCTCACTCAAAAATAGGATTTGGGGAAGCAGAGAGATGTGGGGGATGGAAGCAGAGGACATGGGTGATGTTGCAGGTTTTTGGTTCTACTAAAAGGTGTACCTGACATAGTAACACTTAGCATGATTGATACCAGTATAAAGCAAGCCGGTTTCTTGTTTTTTTGTGCCCTTAACAAAACCTGAGAAGCAGTCCAGAGCTGTGGCTTCTGCAACCAGCAGCATGAGGCTGGCTGAGCTGTGTACAAAAGCTGTTTGGTTTCCAGCAGATGTCTCAGATACCAAGCCACTAGATCCCACCACAAAAATAGTTGTGTGAAATATTTGTGCATTGGCTGGACTGCTCCCCTTCGCTGAGTGCTTTGAAATATCCCACTTGGGCTGTGGATTCTGTCCAATAAGCCTTCTTCCTCCATGGGATGGCGAGATTCCTCTGTGTGAGCATGAGAAAGGGAAGAAATATGAGTTTTCCCTTAATTTTTACAGTTGTGCTTTTGAAAACTGACATGCATTTTCCTAGCAGGCTGCTGGCATCTATGTTTGCCACCAGGAGGGATGGGAGAAGAAAAACAAGGCCTAAGGCTTCTGGCTACTTTTAAGGGTGTTATTTGGCTTCAGGAAAGAAAGGACCTACAGCCAAACCCACAGCTGATGCCAACTGGCAGAGACCAGTGATGGCAGCACTGGGAAGCTGATTTACACTGTCTGGGCATCTGGCCCTGCAGAAGAACAGTGTTTTTCACTGCAGAATATGAGATAATTTGGAGCCTGCACATTTGAGCGTTTCTAGTGTTAAGACTGCTGTTGGTCATTCTTCTCTTTTCAGTGTCATGTGCTTCCCACCTGTGGCCTTTCCTAGCCTTGCCAGGGGCAGAGCTGTGCTTTGCAGAATTTGAAGATGGTGACCATTACTGACCACCACATACACATATTTTTCAGCTAATCTCACTATAAAAATCATGCCACAAATTCTCCCAGTTTCATTCAAATCAGTGAAATCATGTAAGACTGCTGCTTTCGAAAACAAAATGTTCTTAGGCAGAAGAGGCCGTGTTTAAAGGATTTAAGGAAACCCCTTTGTTTAAGGGGTTTCAGACCTGGCTGAAATCTGTCTCTGGTGTCTTTGTTTTTCTTGGCTTTATGGGATGTGTACTGTCAAAATGAGCTGTGAAAATGGGCCAGGCACCACACCCAGAGAAGCAATAACCCGGCACCCTCATCAGCAAAGTGATGGCATCACCTGTGGCTCTGCGTGTAACAAAACCTATGTTGCCTGATTTGCAGGCAGACTGAACTTCCCCTTGGGAAGTTCAAATGTGTTGCAGCCACATGTGCACACAGCTTTTACAACCTTCACAGCCTACAAGAGGCAGTATTTTATGGTGTGCTAGCTGTTTGTTTGTTTATTTCTTTTAGTAGAATCTTTAACCACAGCAGATTTTTATATTTTCTACAAGAAGCACTATAGGACAAGAGTGAGAGTGTGAGCAATGGGAGGAAAAAGTAATAGGTTAATAGAGTAGTAGAATCATTTAGGTCAGAAAAGACTTTTAAGATTATTGAGTAAAACAATTAACCTAACACTCCCAAGTCCCCTACCAATCCGTGTTCCTAAGTACCATGTCTTTTAAATACCTCCAGGGAGGGTGACTCAACCACTTCCCTGGGCAGCCTGTTCCGCTTCTTGACAACCTGTCTGCTGAAGACATTTTTACTAATATAAGATTTAAACTTCCCCTGGTGCAAATAGAGGCCATTTCTTCTTGCCCTTTCTCATCACCTGGGAGAAGAGAGTGACACCCGCCTCACTACACCCTCCTTTCAGTCAGTTTTAGAGAGCGATAAAGTCACCCCTGAGCCTCCTCTTCTCCAGGCTAAACAACCTCATCTCGCTCAGCTGCTCCTCACAGAACTTGTGTTCCAGACCCTTCACTGCCTCTGTTGCCCTTCTCTGCTTCAGCAACTCAATGTCTTTCTTGTTATGAGGCATCCAGAATACAGGATTTGAGGTGCAGCCTCACCAGTGCCGAGTACAGGGGGCCATCGCTGCCCCTGGTCCTGCTGGCCACACTATTGCTGCCACAGTCCAGGATGCCATTGGCCTTCTTGGCCCCCGGGAGCAGCTGGCTCATGAGCAGTTGCTGTTGACCAGTACCCCTGGGTACTTTTCCACTGGGCGGCTTTCTAGCCACTCTGCCTGAAGTCCGTGGCACTGCCTGGAGTTGCTGTGACTCAAGTGCAGGACCTGGCACTTGGCCTTGTTGGACCTCGTACCCTTGGCCTTGGCCCATTGATCCCGCCTGTCCTGATCCTTTTGCAGATGCTTGCCATCCTCCAACAGATCAACACTCCCGTCCAACTTGGTGTCATCTGAGAACTTACTGAGGGTGATCCCTTTACCCAGGTCACCCTGGTGATCCCTTCACCTTGACTCACCAAGGAGACCACCTGCCCAAGTCATGGGAAGCCAGTTCCTCCAGGATAGTATCTGGGAAATGGTGCAAAATGCTTAGCTAAGGTCGGTGTGGACAACACCCACAGCCTTTCCATCATCCACTAGATAGGTCAGCCTGTCACAGAAGGAGATCATGTTGGTCAATGAGGATTTGCCTTTCCTAAATCCATCCTGGCTGGGTCTCATCACCTGGTTGTCCTGCACTTATTGCATGATGGCACTCAAAATTATTGGTTTCATGACCTTCCCTGACACTGAGATCAGGCTGACAAGCCTATTGTTCCCTGGGTGCCCCTTCCCGCATTTCTTGTAGATGAGCATCACATTTTCTGATCTCCAGTTAACTGGGACCTCCTTGGTTAACCAGGACCAATGGTAAGTGATTGACAGTGGCCCAGCGAAAGCTTCACCAGGTTCCCCACTATCTTTTGGTGGATTTCATCTGGTCCCACAGACTTGTGTATGAAAATCATGTAGCAGGTTGCTGACCACTGGTCTTTGGATTATGGAGTATCCCTTTCTTCCAACTCAGAGGGTTGGGTACTTGGAGCACAACTGGCTTTTCTATTAAAGACTGAGGCAAAGAAGGCGTTAAGCATCTCAGTGTTTTCCACATCCTTAGTCTCTCTGTTTTTGCCCTGCATCCAATAAAGGATGGAGATTCTCCTTAGCCCTCCTTGTGTTGCTGATGTATTTATAGAAACAATTCTCATTGTCTTTTACATCTGCAGCCAGATTAAATTCTAGTTGGCTTTGGCCCTTCTAATTTTCTTCCTGCAATATCTCACTAGGTCTGGAAAGCAAGAAAACTAAACTGACAGTACAAAAGCAACCACATATGTTCAGAAGAAAAATTCATCCACTCACGTGTCCTGTCTCTGACATAGAGCTTAGACCAGAAAAAACACATGCTCCTAGAGCATTCTCCTACTAGCATTCTAGCTACCAGTCAGGCTCAGAGACTTGCCATGCTGGAGGTTGTTGCCTCTCTCTCTTCAGTAGCTCTTTTAAGGACCTTCCATCCCTGGCTTTCCTTAATGGCTTTCTGAAACTTTTTATAATTCTGTTACACAAAGCATCTTGTGGTGATGAGTTTCTCCATTTCATGAAATTAGGACAGAGTGAGTGGCTGTCATTCCTCAGCCTGCTGCAAGAGCATGGAAGCACAGAGAGCACAGGGAACCCCACTGGATGTCAGCACCAAGCACTGATGTGAAAATCAGAGTGGGATTTGTCTTGCGTCATGGAGCAGCAACACCTACTACTAAATAAATATTCTTGCTAGCTTCCTTCCAGGTTAGAATGGTACAGAGGGCTGGTGCCAGGTCCTGGTCCTAGGTGAGATCCTGACTGCTAGGATATCAGTAATATTGATCAGTTTTAGTCCAGCAGTACCTACAGGCCTTGGATCTGTTCTGCATTGTTCAAATGCAGCAAAAAGGCAGCTCAACTCACCAGAGCTGGCCATTGGAGCACTTAGTGAAAAAGAGCAGGCAGATTTCAGTGGGCGCTGTAGATAGTTCGTACCTTTCTTTAGCTGTTTCTGTATTTGCTGGATGCCTGATTTGGTGCTAGACTGTTCAGGTTTAGGGAAAACCTGTTAGACCATAACCAGAGAAATGAGGAGTACCAGTTGCTTTCTCAGCAACTTATGATGCCCTTTGAAGCACCCTCTGCCCTGGGATGAAGTATATGGATTTGTCTGATCTATCTGCCAAATTAATTTCTGCTCCTGATAAGCCCAGAATTTAGTTCAGTCAAAACTGAGACTCTTTTCTTGTCAGCACTAGACTCTCAGAAAGGCAACAGAAGTGTGTATCTCTATACTATCCAACACAGAGCTTCCCTCCGGAGGAGTTTAAAGGGGTGGGTGCCCAGATAACGGTCTTTGCTCTTTGCCTTCTCAGAGGTTTCAAGTCTGAACCATTGTTTGACAGTGAAGAAAACACAGCCTCTTCCTCTGCTAGCTGCAGGGTGTCTTGAAGCAGGTTGCCAATTTTGCTACTAATGATAAAAACATAACCTCTACTAGCATTTTTTTTTTTTTGGTCAATAGACCAGGATATGTATGAACAACGACACACAACTGATAGCTTACAAATACTTTTCTATAAGGATTGAAGCAATTTTGGAGGTAAAGCTGCAATAGATATCTAAAGGTGTGTTTCTCACAAGCACCTGAAGTGTCATTGATACCCTTGCGTTTTGTATGCAAGTGTATTAATCCTAAAAAATGTTTCTCTTAAACCACCTGCAAAAGCTGTGACATGCTGTAGAAAAGAAAAAAAGCAGCAACAACTGTGTTTGTACAGTAAGAACACACAAAGGATTTGTACTTTTTCAGGTTGACTTTTAGATCAGAGCTGAAGAACTGCCAGGAGACTTCTGCAGGCAGAAATACCTTGTGGGAACAGGGTGGAAATGGCTCAAGCTGATGAAACAAGCCAAAACAAGATCATTTATTCCTAGATAATTGCATCAAATCAAGGTTGACGTACATGCAATTGTGCCTGTGGAGGGAGATAATGTAATGTAGCTAATATAGAATAGGAACACAGACGTCATGAGCAAAATTAATTCCTAATATAGCTTCAGTGGGATTGGTAGATATTACCCAGGCAATAAATATGACTCAACTTATCATATAGAAATGATATATGACTGCAACCTTTTCAATATATATGAAAAAGACCTTTTTAATATGTTAGTAATCACTTTCAATAATACTATTATTAAATGCCGTATTTCCTAATGAGTTAGCTAGTGTGTTGTAAAAACAGTTCCCTAAGAATTTTTTTAAAGTCTTGGGAGAGGTGCAGCAAAGTGGCACACCTGCTTACTACTACAGCATTTTGAAGTGATACCATAGACCGCAGTATGTTCTGAATTAACTTGAGAGAGGATAGTATTCTGCCAATGTCCCTATAACAAATAACAGCTTCAGTGTCCCTAAAATTAAGTGTTGTGCTCTGACCAGAATACATTGTCTAGGCTTAGCAATGATTCTTGAAATAAAGTGTAAACCAACTACTTGTATAAAACTACTCAATCTAAACAACGAACTGCTTCACAGAGGTCAAGATTATGAGATGCCTCTAGACCATCAGAAGATTTCACACTAGTATTACTGTCAGAGAAAAGTGAAGGAAGGAAACATGTTAAGATCAATAATCAAGAGAGGAGGTTGTGTCAGAGCCCTCATGTGGGAATGGTGCTTGGGGAGCAAATCTTCTTCATCTCTCCAGCTTAGATCTGTTCCAGCCAGCACATTGATCCAAGAGGTACCCAAGAAGATGAGAGACTTGTGGCTGAAACTTGCTTATCCTTCTGTTTATGATTATCCTTCTGTTAATGACTATGTTTATGTACCTTTTTTAATCCACTTCCTCCTGCAGACAGCTTAAGGAGCATATTGAAGTGAAACTAGGATAAAATTTGTATACTATAAAGAACTGCCCGAAGCTCTGAAGGGTAGTGATGACACAGGTCATACTTACCATTTGTCTGTACCAAGCACTGATCATGATCTTGCTCAGTGCCTCCATGAGCTGTCAGACCTGCAGAATGACTACTAGACTAGTAGCAACACTGAGAAAATATGAAAAATGTCTCAGTACTCAGAATCTGAAGGGAGGATAGTGAAAATTGGTTATTCCACTTTTGCTTCAGCCCCCTCTAAACACATAAAGATGGTAGAGTGCACGTTTCTCTTAAGGAGATAATAACGAATGAGAAGTGTGAAAGACATGCAGTCTAATACTGCTTTGGGCAGTATTACCTTCCCTCCACACTAGGCCTTCCTCCTTTTCAGCCTTGCTATGGCCAAAGTGGCTTCAGTAGCTGCAGAGTGTCACGTGTTGGATAGCCAAGGAAGGCAAAGAGGGCAGCCAGCAACCACAGGGGCAACTTGCCCTGACACATGGCTCCTGGCACAGGTGCTGTGGGCTTTGGCGCCTGTCCTCTGCCACCCATCCTGTCACTGCTGGGGACACCTTGGCTCCTGCCCTCATCAGCACAGAGCCTTGCTGTGCCAGGACCAGGCATTTCCCACTGCAATGACCATAAAATATCACCTAGCCTACAAAGATTCCCAGGAGAAGGACATTTTCCTGTCTGCCCCCCCAGCACATATTTCCTGGACATGTCAAAGAAGACATAATCAACACTATCTGGTTTTGGCTTATGAAAAGAGAGACAGGTGATTTTCACAGATGGACGAGGAATCTGCTTTTTTGTAAATATTTATTTTCACTAGATGGATATTCTCAGTAAGATCAGTGGTTCAGCACAGGGTTAAGAGTGGATAACTTCTCCATTTTTTTCTCTGGGCTCACTGAGTGGTCTGTGGCTCACCAGAGACCCCAGGACAGTGTAGAAACACAATTTTCCATGTGTTTGTTTTCAAGTAAAGGACAAGACCCTAGAGTTTGCGTGGGATGCATTGAGGCATAAAGAGTGTCAGTTCAGTGTAGGGTTGATAAATTTGTCTTAATTTACTCCTTTGAACAACAGTTTAATCTATGTGTCCATAAAAGATTTCCTGATATGTGTGTGTGCATGCCTGACAAACATAAAAGATGCAGTAAAGAACTGAAGATATTGAAAAGAAATTCCGTAAAACATTTTTGCATGAAACAGCTGTTTGTCAGGTCTCTTTAGCTTTATGCTAATTTCTGACAAGAACCTTCAAATTTTTCAGTGCAAGAATCTTGTTCTTTCAGCTGTTATGTAAAACTTCTCTTTTAAGCCCAGGCATCAGTGTTGCTCTCTTTTCTCCTCTTTCCACATACATCTACATCAGACAGATTATGCTCGTTCAGCAAGACAGCTAGGGTCACTGCCTTTCAAACCTGTGCTATGTAACACATTCTCCTTGACTCTTATTTTGAATAAAACTTGGTTCTTTATCTACTTGTAGACCAGGAAAAGGACAATTTGGCTGCAAAATACATGCTCTGGGATCAAACAGGGTAGGGGAGAGGGGCTTGTGGAATGGGTGCAGCTCTACATCTGAGTTTCTATTCACCTTCATCTTCTATCATTCAGGGTTTTCTGGGTTTAGCAGTAATCCTAGCAGCTCATTTTGACAGATTTAGAATGTTTCATATGTTAATTGGAATCTCACTGCTTTAATGTCTTCATTCAAACAGTTTCTCTGATCATGGCACTGAAAGGGAAGTCTTATGCTATACATAGCTTCATATAAAAAAAGGAAGTTTATGTGATTATGGTAATAGTTCATAAAATCCATCAGACAAAGCATAATTTAGAATTCATTTATTCATAACAGCAGAAGTTAATACTCTTGCTTACAAAAGATTTTCAGACATTAATCTCTTCTTCTGAATTTCTGCTATTTTTGCAGAGGTAGTTTGGATTGTTTGTTCGGATTGCTTCACCATTGCCATAGCCTAAACTTCTTCATTTTTTTTTTTTTTGGTCCTTTTTAATATTTTCAAAATACTGCTTTTCCTTAAGTAAATAATACTGATTCCATTAAGATGGTATCGGAGCTGTCTTCCAACTTTACTGTGGATTTATAAAAGTATTCGAACAGAACGTTCAGTTCTGTTCTCTGTTTTGCAGCTAAACATTTTAATGATACAGAATAAATCACTTCCCTACAACTGAAGGTTTAGGATTTAAATAACTTTGCATATCCTTTCATAATTTGAGAATTTCTGTTAATGGTGCACAATTACTTTGGGAATAGGGGAATAACGTGTGCATTTCTGTTTATAGATGTAATTTCTATTATTTCAGTAGGAGAGTGATTTTCCTTTTTTTTCGTTTTTTCTGCAGATGATCCTCCTCTATTTGTTCAGCATCTTTCTTATCTAAGATGCTTCAAACCTCCCTAAATGTCATTTTGAACTGAGCTCATAAAAGTCTGGCAACAGCTTCAAATACTTTAACTAGTTACTTGAGACCAAATTGTGTACTCCCTTGGCCTGACTTTGTTGAAAGCCATGCAGTTGAAAGCAGAAAAATTTTGGCATGTAGCCCTGAGAGAATTGAAGAGTGACAACCATAGGAACAGTAATTCAGATTAGTCTTTGTATTAAATTCGCTGAAGCAATACATCTGGAATGTATTAAAAAAATTTTGTTGTGTGATCTGTCAGTTCTGTGCCATTATTCTAAGGTCTTTAAAACCCTTTCCTCTAGGTTAAATGAATTTTGTGACTGCAAAGTGACAGATGACAGGAGATGCTTTTCCTTTCCCTCTTTATGGGGGGAATCTGATGCATTTCATCAAGGCCCAAGGCCTTTTCATTATTTTACTGTAGAGTCGAAAATATAGGAAAAATTGCTTGTCATCAAATTTGCAGATGACAACAGAAACAGAGATTTGCTAGAGAAATAGGAATATAGAGAAGGCAGGAAATTTCAGAACCAGGTCTTGTTACTTGCCTTTTTCTTAATAAGGCATGTTGGCTGGTAAGTAGCCCTGACCAGAGATGACTGTGTCTGTGTGCGTGTATGTGTATGTGCACGCACACAAAGATACAAATAACACAGTTCTCTTTCTTGTTAAACTTCTGTGACTTCTGGTGAGCTGAGCTTCTTGCTCACTCACTTTACCCAAGAGTTCTTCATCTGGAAGGGGGTTTTGTCCTTTGGGTCAGGCAGAGTTTGGATGAGGCCACCTGTTCAGGCCACTCAGATCTACAGGTGTGTGCCCCTGTCAACTCACCAGTTTTGGAAACTTGGCTGGTTTGAGCTGGTTTTCTTTGTGGCCTTGTTGAGTTTATGACTGGGGAGCATTTCCTGGAGAGGTTTAAGGAAAGTGACCTTTTGGTTTATTCATTGTCACATGCAGACTGTGAGGAACAGAAACAAATAAACATCATAGAACCCATTTGAAGTGCTTTTGAGCTACAGGCCAAAAAAAAAAAAAAAAAAAAAAGACCTTGAAATTTATGGGCACTTGGCTATTCACTGTGAAAGACTTCTTTCTGTGTCCTTTATCTTCACTTGGTCATCTAAAGCTAGGTATGTGTTTTTCAATCTGAACTAAAATGGGGGTAAAGCTCGTTTCAAACCCCACACTCTGCCACAGAAAAGAGACACCTTTCCAGAATATAACAAAAAATGCCAACCATCAACACGAACACTTGCTCTGCACATCATCATTCCTGTGATGACACATAGAGCCTAATTTCTTCCCTTGCTTTCTTTACACAGACAGGTAGACTGGCATTCCTCCTGAGAGCCACAAAAGAGCTCGTCTGACAGCTCAGGGAAGAGGAAACAATTAGTTAGGCTGATAAGCACTTGTCTAAAAGATAGAAACTGCACTGCTACCAACCCTCCATCTGAGGTTTGCACTGGCATCCCCAGTCTCTGCCCCTGGCTCACCAGCAGGTAGTGGTACTGCAGAACAGCTGTGCTGCGTGGCTGTGCCAGGGCTGTTGCCACCTCAGTGGAACAGGATCTGGGATCCTGTTCCTCAGTAGAGGCAGAAGGTGGTACCAGGTGTTCTTTGCTGTTTCTCCATTGTCTGGACCATTTTCCCACAGAAGTCTCTTAGGGCTGGCTGCTGTCCAGTGCCCTTCACACAACTTGCCAAGGGTCAAAGGAGTTTCTCTCTGTGGCAGAGGAATTGCTGACAAGTTATGGTCAACCCAAAGGGCATGCAGAAGGCCATAGAGAGGCATAGGAGCAGTGAGCATGCAGCAGGATCGGCAAGGTTTTCTTCCTTGAAATGGGTAGATCTGGACCAAGTTTGTCCTGCTGCTGTGGGCTTGCTGCAACCAAGAGCAAGACTGGAAGGTACGTGCCTGTTAATTAGTGGTGAGAATAAAATATTTCTGAAGTAAGGTATATTTATACACTGTTGCATGTTGCTAAGCACAGCTTAAGGAAAATAAATAAATCAACCAAAGAAGGCACATTAATTTAATCTTACATGGACATTGTTTTTACAAAATGAAAGGCCTTTTAAAAATTGTGCTGTATCACATTGCCTCTACAAACATGGTACTACTTGCTAGGCTGCAAGTTGAGCCGTATAGGTGACCTGAATGTTCCAGACCCAGTTTCCAACTACTTTAAATTTCTTAGCTTATGAGTGAAAGTGTGTTTCATAGGTTTTTTTGCAAGTGATGAGTGTAGTGTCTGTCCCCTTTCCCTTCTAATCCCACCCTGCCTTTTGAAGTTAGTAATTTCCTGGTGACGTCCAAAAAGTATGCAATAACATCTCCTAGCCAGGACACAAGCATGCTGGCAGCAGGTCAGCTCCTTGGGTAAGAAGGAGCAAGGACTGGCTGCATTTACTGGTTAGAGTGATAAATGCTCCTTCCCTTTCAAGTACATGTCCCAGTTTGGATGACATTTTCAGGGTATCATGTTTATGTTAGGTGAAGAGGGTGCGGTATTTGGGGTTTTATTCCACAAATTCTTGTTAATGTGTCGTAATCAGCAGATTCCGGCTGATGCTTGGGGCCAAGCAGTAAAGCCATGCTGGCTTCATGGGCCTGGCAGCATACTACCACCAAATAAGGCAGTTTTCAAGCAAAAGATGTAGGTACCACCAGTCTCACAACTGTCTCAGACTCCAGTTTTGGTGTGGCATCTGATGTCTTCATTCTTTCTAGCTGCATTTCAAACACACTGGGACCTTTTCATTTTGGGGGAAAGAAAGACAGAGACTGTCCTCAACCCAAGCAAACATTGAGTGTATTTCTTTGTTCAGGCCTTGGCTTCCTTATAATTAAATGACTCATAAAATTGCTCACATAGAGTTCTGCAAACAAACACAAGAATGTGTCATATTATTAAATCTTGTTGGGTTTTGATGTTTGGTTAGTTTTTTTTTGTTTTGTTGTTTTGGGTTTTTTTTGTTGTTGTTTTATATAGCTGGCATGGAAAAAGCTGTGGGAGTTTTGGGAACAAACTGTGAGCTTTGTACTTGTCCTTGTATAGCAGGAGTTCTGGTTTGCATTAACTTGGGTACAATGTGACACTGGAGGGTGAATTTCTGAGACGTGATTCAGTCTGTGCTTTTTCCTGTAATCTAACTTGTGTAGTACTCCAGCACCAACAAGAACCACTACTTTTTTTGCTTATTCCTTATAAGTAGAAACCACAAGAAGATGAGGAATGCCATGCTCACTCCCTATGGCAGCTACAGAGTGGATAGACAAAAAGGAAGTCATGGCTGACTGAAGAGTTTAAAAATAGTACCTCATTGCTGCCTGCCCTTGGGGAAGCAGTAATACCAGTGAATATAAAATTTTAAAATAGCCAAAGACATGCATGTATCAGTGAGAGATTCAACAACACATTTACAAAAGAAAAAAAAGAGAAAAAAAGTATTTTTGCTCTAGTGCATTAGACATCTGCAAAAAATGAGGTGGCTCCTGAGTGCAAGGTGTGTGTGTAGGCGTCCTGTTACACCAGTGTAATCTGATAATAAATATCTGTACCATTGTATATTTGCTGTCTTAAAGAGTCTATATTGTCTAGAAAACCAGACACGCTGGGAGGAGGAGGTTGGGAACCTTCCTCATGGTGGTGGCTGAACTTTATTGTGCATTGCTTTTCTGAATTGTCCTCTGATTATTAGAGGGAGCATGAGGGCTTTGGGAGAGGGTTGTCTGCTGGTGCTCCTCTTTAAGCAAGTTTTTGCACAGTGGTCAGAATGAGGCTTGGGCAAGCTGCTAGAACAGAAATGTAGCTGTATGCACAGAAACAGCCCAGTTTGGGGGCTTTACTGGCAACAGAGGAAATCTTGCTAAAACAAAATGACATCGATAATCTAGGTTTTTATACCCAACTACGGGTATAAAGGTGTGTCAATACTAGGGAAAAATAAAGAAACATTGACTCTAGATACGTATCTTTTGGGAAAAGAAACATCAAACCAAGCCAAACAGCCAATTTACAACTGCTCAAGTAGAAAAAAATGCCCCAAAGTGCTGCTCTTTGACAAGCTCAGTGAGCTTGTATCTCTCAAGCATTTCTTGATGTATCCATGCAGTTTTCTTGTTATCTTCTAGAACTATCACTGAAAACCAACATTATTAATTCTTGCCAGCTAGTCTCAGCCTCAGATTACTGCAGGTGGAACCTGATACACCAGTCAGAGAGAAACCGTTCGGTAACACTGGTGAAATCTGCACATAAATTAGAACAAGACATGAAGATACAGCTACAATGGCTGTATGGTAAAAAGTGAGGACAAGTCATTATTGAACTCAAGTATGAAAGAATTACACAAAATACATGTGCATGTGTGCTTAAGTGTGTAATGTTTTTAAAGGAAAATCTTCAAGCTGTTCAAGAGACAGCTATTAAAGTTCTCTGCTACCTGTTTTGCTGCTTGGTCATGCAATTATAGTCTCGGCACTCTTGCTGTTGCTGAAACCGGCACAATTACTCTTTATTAAAGCAGGAAGGAGAAAGAACAGATGTTGATGCAAATCCAGCCACTGGCAGGTGGCAATGTAACAAGACAGTGTAATTGAACTGTTCTTTGCAAAATCTTTTCTATTTGTGTTGCATTTCTAACATGGCAGAGGCACAGGGAGCCTGGCACTCAGCTGATCTCTGACACATGGAGCTCGCTAGGCGGGCAGTGTAGCTGCAGGGGCATGGCAGTGGCATTCCTCCACAAGTACTTTGACACAGTTAAGCAAGACATGGACCTAACAGTTTCTTAACCTGACATTTTAAGGCATTTGCAATGGTCGACAGACAAGGGGAGTTAATGATCTCTGCACATTTACACTGGACTGGTCATCCAGGGGCTATTTACATTTGAAGTCATGAATTTTAATTGACAGTAGTGTAATGCTTTCCCCAGCTGCCTCTTGTTTCCTCTCTTCTCTTGTTATCAAGAAATGTGCACACCTCTACTGCTTCAGGGAAGCAGTGGTTATACTACATGCAGAGTTATGTGCCAAGGAACCCAGTGAGCCTTCGTCTCTATTATCACATATGTGACAGAAAAGAAAAAGATACCTGTTTGGAGACAGATGCACATCTCTAGTCTGACTTCAGGGAACTCTGAGTGATTGGACAATTGTTGTTCTCAGGATTTATGTTACATCTCTCTGACTGTTCTTTAACAGGAATCCATTTTTTTCTTCTTCTTCTGCATGCCTTTCAGTCCTTCTGTCCTCACTAAACTCAGGACTGGTAATTAAAATAGCTTGCTTAATGTTTCCCTGTATTATTCATTCCATATGGCACCCTCACTCCCTTCTAGGCATGTGTGGGGCGTGGTCTGTATCTTTCTGTGTGCAATCTCTCACTGCTGTGGTTGCATAGACACCGAGTCTCAGAAGCCTTTGTTCATCATCCACAGCTGACCATTCACAATATAAATAAATGATGATTTGTCCTCACATGCAACACTGCTTCACAGCAAGGAGCAAAGAGACTGTGTCCTCCATAACACACAGGCACAACAACAGCCGGGGCAGAGTGGAGAGTGCCAGAAATGGCCAGACAAGTGCTTCACTCCAACCGTGTTCAGGCATTGCCACCTCCTGGCAGGGCTGGGGCGAGGACACACTGATGCCTTGGTGCACAACCCGGCCGTGCAGACCACTTGCAGATGGGTTCTTCAGCAAACTGGTAGTGCTGACTGTGACGACTTCAGGGGTGAAAATTATGGATATTTCTCACTGTCTGATTAAAGATCCCCTTTTTGCACAGAGTCAGAAGCAAGGACAGGCTGGACAGGGCTCTTAAGATGTCTGAGTGTGTCTTTATGGGAAAAGGCACATGGCTTCTCATGCTTCAAAAAACTCAGTGATCAGTAAAAAACTCAGTAAATTTGAGTCCTAACCAAAGGAGTAATCAGACTGTTTTCCTCCAGTGAAAAGCCCGCTTAGCATGTCCTTCTGCTTACCTGGTCCTTCTTCTCCACCAGCCTCCCTAACTACATGCTGCAGTTTTCTACTCCTTAACTCTGTCATGACAATTACTTGTGGGCCTACACCACCAAGTAACATTTCTGAGACAAGTCAATCTAAAAATAGACAACCAGGTCCAAACAGCCAAAAGACAAAAAGTCCCTTCATATCGGTTCGTGCAGTCCCACAAGTGGGAAGGTGCAACAATTAGGCCAGATTTGCTACGCAGGAAAACAATCACAGCAGAACAGAGTCAGTCAGTCACTGACTGATCCCCTCAAAGGCAAGCACCTGCTTGAAAGAGATGCCTATCTTTCTGCCTTTCTTGTTTATTATTCAAATTCACATTCACACTGATCTAGCCTTAGCTTTCCTGAGAACTTGAGTATGCAAAAAAAGCTAAATGAGAATAAGATACTGCTGTTTTTATTTTAGAATACCTAGAACAGCTGTCTGTATCTATGAGGGAGGCTCCATGTCATATAACGTGACTTAAATCCTTCATAGCTGACATCTGTAAGGCAGAAATTCGTAGCTAGCTGATACACTACACTGACTCCGGGCACCTCTAATCTTCCAGTATTGTTAACTAACAATAATATAATTAACCATAATTAACAACAGTATTGTTGTAAAGCACTTTGAAGACTTAGGTGCAGTAACAACACGCATATTTTGGGAACTTCCTGCTATTCCCGAATTGCTCCAAAAGCAGCTCAGGCTTCATTGGGCTTGTCTGTCCTGTTGGGTACCTTTTACTGTCAACAGGAAAGACTCAGTCTTCCAGAAAAGTCACAGTAACTCAGTACATATACACACTCTGCACAGCATCAGGATTTTTTACAAAGCATGTAATTATGAAAGGATTCTTGTTAAGACAGCATATTTTGTAAAAGTATCTTTAATTAAAATGTTAAAACCTAATCCATTTATTTCACAATACTTTATATTCTCATTGTAAACTTTTATTATGCAATAGTGAAGTTAAAAATAATCAAGTAACTCCAGAAAGTGATGTTGACATTCACTCAGAAGAGAGAAGGCGACATAATCCTCCAGGTTTGTTGTATCAGACATCACTTTTAAAAAGCATGAGAGATACAGAGTAATGTATCTCTCATTCTGGGAAATTGAGTACTGTCACTCGCTGGTTCATAGAGATTTGTGCAATTTGTTTATAACTAATATCCCCATAAATGTACTAATTGCACATGTAGAGATAACAAATTCTCTGCAACATAGCTAAAGTGACAAAACACCTACATATAACTATGGCTAACTTCTACACAAGCTGGTCTTGTAGAAAAGTGTTTCTTAAAAACAAGACAAAAAATAAATCATCTCCAAGGTAAGTCATGTTTGGTCACATTTGAAACACGGTCTATTGCACTCAATATCTTTCAGTAGCCTGTGGTGTCTTGCAGTGGATGGCCAAGACTAAACTACCGAAAGTCACCAGGTATTATTTAACAAATAGACCATAAACTTAGTAAAAAGACAAAAACCCCAGTAGCTTCTACATTTGTTTATAGTCCTGTCTTTTATGAAAATTATTTCACACTTTCTCAGTTTAATTGCTCACACAATTTAATTGCTAGAGAAAAATATACCACTACATCTCTAAGAATACCCTGCTCACACAAAAATTAAACAGGAATACTCTAACCAGCCATATGCAATAAATATATCTAACTCTAAATCTTATTCTTTATATTCTTCTAAAATCTCTATATCTAGCAGACAAAATGTATGTAGATTCCTGAGATATACGCAAATGACAATGAAGTAGCTTCTTGTGAGTAGTAGGTGATAGAAATATTGATATTGATAATATTTAAAATGACATTGAACAAGCAAAGCCTAAGGGTAAAAACAGAATCAGAAGTTGATTATATTATTTGTTATTGCTATTACTATACTTCCAATTTAATGCAGATGCACACTACATTACAGAAGAGTGATAAAGCAAATGCCTTTTCCTGAGATGCCCACAGGGATTGATAACAGGATAAATACTAAGATTTTGGAGCAGACAAAAGTAATGTTGTCATGCATATGCCCATTATAAAATATTTGAACTACAAGTGAAATTTAACTTTAGAGGTGATAAGGTGTGGTGAAACTCTCACAGATGCTTTTTAAGAAAGGTTTGAAGAAAAGATAGAAATGATTGCTGCTCAAAACACAACACAAGGAGCTATGGTATGTCCTAATAGATACATAGGAAAGGTATGTCTGGAGAAGAATGAAAAAGCACAGAGAAAGGTAAGCGGTGCTCCATCAAAGTTGTATTTTCAGGAATGCACTATTGGAGTTTATGCTAAAATACAGAATCATCTTAGGTGCTGATATGTTTTCTTCCAAGACAAGATCAAGCCTCTGAGTTCCCAGTTTTCACTGGGGGAAAAAAGTAACTCCCTGAGGAACAGCTGGGCTCCACACATGAGATGAGGAACAAAAGATGGTAATATTTAAAGGATGTGATGATGTTAGGAAGTCAAAACTCCTGATTCCCCCCTGCCTACTTTACTACTAAGAAGAATGTGATTTGGTTTACAGGGGCTTGGTGATAAAATCAAACACACCATCAGTCAAAGCAACTGACACACTTGCACAGTGAATTTGCTTCACAGTGAGAAATTTTTACACTATTCTTCCTTGAGGAAAGAGAAGGCTGGAACAACTCAATAGATTTAAAGGCTAAGAATATTAAAGAGAAGAATCTAAATTCCTATGTGCATTCCAATACAGGAGAGGAAGAGGGCTCAAAGTCATTAAGTAGGTTTTACAGGAACTGCAAAATGTAATGCTAGTAAAGCTGAAAATAAAATGAAATGGAATGTAGCGAAAGTATAAGCATCTGCTCTAGCATCCTTGCTGCTCACTTTGAGACTGTTACACTTCCAATACTCTTTTGGGGCTGGATTTTGTGCAGAAAGTGAGAAAAGGCAACCTTATAGACACAAGGCTCAGCTTTGAACTTTGCAGGTTGAAAATGGAAGTACAAAAATCAAGATTGCTTGGTTTTGGAAAATGAGCTGCTTCTCAGAGGGTGCTGGCTGGAGATGAGGAAGCTGCTGTTCTCCATGCTGTTAGTGGGAGATGTCATAATAGTAGTTACGTAACCTCATCTCGACTGCAACAAATCCTGGTCGGTCGTCAACACTGTGGAAAGATGACAAATGTCACTGCACAGGAAGGAGAGAGATGTCAAGGTGCATGGGCCTTATTGCCCTTGGGACTCTACCTCAGTGATAGCTCATTTAAAGATGCTCACAGTATTTTCAGACTACCAAAATCATGCTACAAAATTAATACCAAGTGGCAAATACTACTGCAGAGCATCCAGTCAGTGGATTTACTATCATGCCTGTTACTTTGGGATTGGTAAAGGTAATAGAAGAAACACATGGTAAATCAGCTCAATTTAATTTTCTACTTCATTTACTTTATTAATAGTCTGGAGAAAAGACTATTTGCCATGCAATATTCTGCCTTATAATGGGTAGTACCATCACACAGAGTAGTTAGAACCCCTGAGAGGAGTCTACCCACACACTATATGACTGTACCATCTTTCTTGTATATCTGCAATTGTATCTTTATTTGGAGAACAGAATTAAACTGACAACAAGCCCTTACAATTTTACATATTGAGATAGTTACTCTGCCTGACCTGAACCTTCTTTTTAAAATTTATTTTCTTTCCAATAATAAAGATATTTGAGTACAAAATATAAAAATCAGCATGCTTTATGATATGTTTGTTAATAATGACCTGATCCCTTTCACTGGAGAACTGTTAGAGCATTCTTTTAGTCAACCCAAAAGGCAGGAATTACTTTTTAGTTGCACATTTGTTTTAGAGTATTAGGTTTAATAAAGCTAACAAAGAAGCAAGGTACCTAAAAATGAAGTACTACAGCTTCTTAATGTAGACCTTTGTTGGACAGGTCTATTCTCCAGATGGTGAACTGGAAGAATAAGTGACCTTACAGTCTACTTTGGGTGCTTTCTGGAGACTTCCTATAGCTAAAAGTAACTCCAGCAAAATAGTTTAAAACAGTAAATCATAAAACCATTTTAATACATTTTTGCAGTATACTAATTAAAAAAATCAGAAAGGCTTTATTTTTTTCTATAGTTCATAATTCTAATTTCTAAATGGTTATGAAACAGAAAAAAAATGTTTCTGACATATCGGGTATGACCTGAAAAGACGGTTTACCTCTTGCTGATAAGAAGTCAGTGTGGGATACAATTTCAACATATTCAGTTATGAGAGAAGAGAAAAATAGCTCAAAACAATTAAATATTGAGGAATGGAATAAACATTTTGGCAATATGACTTTGAAATTTCAGTAAAGCTAAAGCCTTGGAAATGAAAATTAAACAAAACACAATCCCAAATGAAACAAAAATATTTGCTTAATTTCAAACTTTCTTTTCAAAATGCATTAGACTGACCTTTTTGTGGACGTTCTTTTTTTGATACCCTGTATTCTGTATATAACAAGCAAACTCTGTTCTACAAAATTGGCTTTTTGTAGTACACGCTGTAACTCAGATAATTTTCACCTGAAAGTCCAATTGACTCTTTAGCTTGAGTATGGTTGTAAGCTGAACTCCAGCTGAAAAGATGTATTTTGAAATAAACCTCACCCACCCCCCTTCTGGCTATTAACCATATAGATTAAAACGTTCTATCAAAAGAGCAACCCCTCACACTCACTTGTATGTCCAGCACAACTTCATTAGACTATAGACTTCTGTTGGACAGACTTCAGGACGTTCCATTCGTTCTCCTCTTTCAATCATCTGTGCAACTTCACCACCTTTCATTCCCTGGAACAGGGTGACCAGAACAGTCAGTCATCCAAGCTGCAAATGATTACAGCACACATGACAGCATAAATCAAACAAAGGCCTGGAACTGATTTTTGGGCTATGCTTTGACTCATTTGTTGCAACAACTCCTTTTAGTTAGGTAAAGATATTGGTTCAAATTTGCTCCGAATTTTTACAGATAAAACAAGGCCAAATACAACCACTCACCTTATATGGCTTTTGTCCATAAGAGAAAGCTTCCCACATTAAAACCCCAAAGCTCCAGACATCACTTTTGCTAGAAAATTTGTAGAAATTCATGCATTCTGGAGCATACCATTTGACTGGCCATTTTCCATGACTTTGTGCCTAAAATATGTCATAACCGAAAGGAAAAATCAGGCTAGATACAACAATAAGTAGTAAACACAACCTGAATGCACATAATTCATGTTAACTTAGCTCTGCACAAATTTGTACTAAATACCATAACATTTCTTATGCAGTTAGCATTAGAGAGAATGGGTAACAACTTCTTCAAAAGTGTTACCAAATTGTTACTAATCTTCAACTTTCAAAATAATGCATTGAAATGAAAACTGTGGTAAAAAAAAAGGCTTAGCTAGATGACTTGGAGTCATGTTCTTAGTGACATTTAATTTAAAGTTGCTCTTTAAAAATAGTTTTTTCCATTTGGCTCTCCACAGAGGGTAAGAGAGACATGTCCAGGTGGTTGAAGTGGGTGCTCTATTTCAAAGCACAGTGACTGCCTTGTGGCAAACTGCAGTTTACCTGAATTATGCTGTAACGCTGCATTATGCCCACTGAAGTGTCAAGCTATATGAGCACAGTGCTAGATCTAGTGACAGGACCCTACTGCATCCCGTGGAGTTGTAAAGAAAATGGACTTTTGATACTAATTCTCAAGGCTCTGAGGCTGGGATTGACAAGCTTCTCTGTCTAGGCTGGTGGCAGTGATTTAAGATGCCTTTTCTGGCAGCAGTTACTACTATTCCTATACAGGAAGGTCATCAGAAGGGAGCATGTGCTTGCTCCTCCTCTGCAGTGTTTCATGGGCTGGATTATTAGTTTCAAAGAGCCGATAAAAGGGCATAGGCAGAAGGAAGAAGTAATTTTAATTGCAAGAGGAATATACCAGGAAAACAAATATAGACATGTAACTTTATCTCCCACCTTTTACCTTATTAAATGATGCAATTATTCTAATCATTTTGGCTGTACAGAGGTCCAGTGAATTTAAAACCAAGATAAACAAATTTTGCTTAGGTTACTTTATTATTTAACAATGCTATTCTCTCAAAAACCTTCCCTAATTCTGTTCTGTAAGACAATGTATTAGTGCTAGCCTACATTTTCCTTGGACATGACAAGAACTGTTTTGCAACAAATACATTTTCCCCCTTTTATGTAAGGTAGTATCTCATTTCCACAATAACTTTCAATTTTCTAATGACAAGCGTACCAAAAGTAAATGAAAATAGACAAGTAAAAAGAGGAATGAGCTTTTCCCTCCCTACATGTCTCTAAATGTTGATCACATATTTTGAATTTGACAATCTAGTATCAGGCTATAAAACAATGAATGACACATAATATTTCAGATTTTCAACTTGAAAAACCAATTGCATTTCAACTGAAAATATCTTTATTAAGCTATGTTACTACACAGCTTCCATGTTGGGTTAAAACCTTACCTTGTAATAATTTTCATCAGCACTAAGAGCTTTAGAAAGTCCAAAGTCACTAATTTTGGCATAATGTTGGGTGACTAATAGCACATTTCTTGCAGCCAGATCCCTATGAACAAAATTATTCTCCTCCAGGTATTTCATCCCCATGGAAACCTGATGTACCAGCTCTGTTATATTCTTCTCTGTGACATGTCTGAAAATCACAATTGAATTTTAAAGAGGTCAGTAGCTCATTTTCCTGACTTTTCATGGAGTTCAAATACAAATCTCTACTTTGAACTTGTCCACATTACACTGGGAACCTGATCCACTTACATTTAGCTAAGCTTCAATTAGAAAAGGCAATCTAGGCTCCTGTCCTGGGCAAGATGCTGTGTTATCACATCAATAGAGGAGAAATTGAAGGATATGTGAAAATTCTCTCATTTATTGAAAATACACTATTTTGGCAGAAATATTTGACAGTTCAGAAACATGTTTCAGTGAAGAATAACTACAATCATTAATATTACAGTGACAACATATCAATTTTAATTGTCCAAAAAGAAAAATAAAAAATAAAAGAAAGGACCTGTATCGTATGGAATGGAATCAAAGTTCACATACCTATTTTTTTGCAAAAATTTGTTCAATGGCCCAAGTTCAGCCATCTCCATTACCAACATCCAGGCCTCAGCTTCACATATCCCTATCATTCGGACAATATATGGGTTATCCAGTTGCTGCATTACATTTGCTTCTCTCAGTAATTCATCTTTTATGGCTGGATCATTACTCTCGTTCTTCAGAATTTTTACAGCCACGGGCTTGGCACCCCTGCAAAAAAGAATCAAATTCTGGGACTAGTTGCTAAAAAATCTGTGCACTAATGCACACAATCTTCATCAGATGTTTCCATTCACATAGTACAAATTGGGACAAAAGACACAATTGACACTCAGAGGAGAAAAAAAAAAGCCATAACAGGAACATCTCTCCATCAAGTGCTCAGAAGACAGCTAAGCAAAAGAGCAAGAATGAAAAGAACCTGAGACAATTACAGATTGTCATAAAAATGCCTTAAGAAGCCTGAAAAAAAGTATACCGGACAAAATTTTCTTGTCCACTCTGGCAAGAATAGCATAAAGCTCTTCTGGCAAGAAAAACTATAAAGAGCTTTCTAAGCACTGGAGTGTTTTGGGGGTGAGACCGGAACACACAGCGTTGCCAGGCCCCAAGGCAGTGCTCTGAAATCCTGAGAATCTAAGCCTACTTCTGCAACCTCCCATTCATATAGCAAACTGAAGGAGTGACTGATGAGATCAACAGAGCTCAAGTGTAAAACAAGATTAAAAAATACACAAGCCAAGAGCAGAGCCCTTCAAATCCCTACAGCCTATATTGGAAAAATAAAAATCCTTCCTGCTTCTGAAAACCCTTGTTAGAGAAATCCCTCCAACTTCAAGAGATGGGAGTATGTACATAATCAGTCCATGCACATAAACAGCATACTGATAACATTTTACTATGAAAATGCATGAAATCAAGTACAAACAGGGTCTGTTCCTACAGACATGACATGGTAAAAAATGATAAAACATGTTCTGTCTCCTTGAAAATCAACATTTCAGCTTCAGGAAAACTGGTATTTATCACACTTACTTTAGGCAAAGCTCTCTTTGCTATAGGTAAACTGTCCATGGCACTCTACACATTTTCTGACAGAGATGTTGTGCAGATGGGAAATACTGTGTAGCATTTGTACTTTTGCAAACTATTGAGGAACACAGTGGAATTCCCACTCTACTATCCCCGTCAGGAGAGAATATAGTCATAAGCAGCATTTCGCACTTTACAGACTAAAATGAGTGCATACATGTACGTACAAAGAGAGAAACTGGTGAATATTAGCCCAAATTAGTTACGGTCTGTCACCCCAAATGACATGCAAAGATTACTGCTGCTCCAAAAAGTAAAGGCTAGAATTTTTACATATTAGATTCCATGAAAATAGAAGGCAACACTCACTTTTTCATCCTATAGAACCCTTTCTTTACAGTACCAAAGTTGCCAGAGCCAAGTTCACCCTCCTCCAAAGTTAACAATTTCCTGTCAAGAGTGACATTTTTTGGTTTAATTTCATCTGGATCAGCATATGGACTTTCATAGACCTCAGTATCCATGGGTAAGGCTTCTCTCTGATCACCTGCAGTTCAAACAATGAAAAAATAAGACATGATTTTAGACATTTTTGCCGCCACAGCTAATATATTCACCTTTTCTATGTTCAAGATCATCAGTGTGTTTGACTTGTAAGGGCATTATAAAGAAACCACATATATATAGTCCATATAGCCCATTATAAGCATTTTAGAACACATCAAAAGACAGTGGCCTCCCCCTGGTGACATGCTGTAACTACTGAATATCTGTGCAGGGTGAAACCAGGATATTCCTTGACAGGAGGGTTAGAAGTTGGCCCTTCTCCTTAGTACTTCCCATTAGTTACCTCACATAATTCTTCACTCAGAATGCTGCCTTACATGTACTTCATTCTTAGGCACCTTGCTTTAATTGCATTATGCTTGGCACTGTGGATGCAACAATTCTTTTTATGATGTGCAAGGATATAGTTTTTAGAGTCAAGGAAATAATAATATTCCACTTCAAAATGGAAAAAGGGTTTCTGCTAAAAGATTTTTGTTATAGATGGTGAAATCTGACATTTTCAGCTACCAGGACGGAGTTATGATAGCGGCTACACCAATATGTAACAGAATGTGAAATATATGCAAGAAAAAAGAAACATGGATTGAGAGAGATCTCTCCCATAAAGAAGAAAATTGCATTAATGCTATATATTACTCTGCCTACCTCTTTCTGCTCCTGTAATACCTCTGTTCCTTTGCAGCACATAAGGATTAAAAGGTGCTTCTTCTTGTGGGTGGCTAATAGTTGACTGAAGCTGTAGCACACAAATAAAGTTTTTCTGTTTAACAATGAATAGGTAAGTCAAAAGCACTTTTTTTCCCCAAGGATTTTGGCATAATGATTGCAAGACACCCATACGTAAGAATCAGAAGGAAAGGGAACCAGAAGAGGTTATTTCATTCTGGAGGCTATTGTTAGAGCAGGCTAAAAGCATAGAAAGATATGACAAATATTTCAGACCATTAGATAAGAGAGAATTAACTGTAGTGGGTCATGCACAAATCTTATTCTGCAGATATTAAATTTACATCCTCTTTTCAAATTTGCCATGTAACACAAATAGTCAGAAGGATTTCTCTTTAATTTATCCTTCCTCCTTCTTCAAGTTATCTCTCCCCCTACCTAGGCAACAGAGAAATTGCTAGCAAAAATGAAAACAAAAAACAATTTCCTGTTTCTCTTGTGGATATTACAGAGGGACTCTATTTTAAAGAAGTGGAAGAAACTGGAGTAAAAAGTTACTACTTTAATAGGCTTGTGTAACCATCAGGGACAAACATAATGGACCAGATATTAGGACATCTGCTCTAAGGAGGGAGAAGATTACCCAATTAATTAAGCATCTGGTTCAAATACAATTCTTCTGCCTTTACTCTTGTCAGAGAAATAATATGGAGTACACAAACCATCTCATCCATTGTTTGTTCTGGAACTCTTCACCTGGGTACGGCACAATGAAGTACATAGATGAGGGAAACTACTAATCTGGTCGCTTCTGTTTGTGAGCTGTTGGGAACACGGGAATTACAGAACCTATTTCTGCACATTAGCTTCTTTTCAAGTAAAGAGAAACAAAGCTCTGGTGGAAGGTGTCCTTGCCCATAGCAAAAGGAATGTAACAAAATGATCTTTAAGGTCCTTTCCAACATAAACCATTCTGTGAAGTTTCCTGTAGTGAACTATTGGATGCAATAGAAGTTTTATCATTTGGAAACTGCATTTAGTAGGGGAAACACCTGACCTGGGAACTACAGACCTTGAAATCATGATGGTATATGCCCAGCTGGCTGAAATAGAAAAGGTTTCACTACACAGATTTTACTGCAAACCATGTGTAGGAAGCCAGTTTTCAGCAATATTCTGGCCTAGTGGGATGAGCACAGTGAAATCAGGCACAGTAAGGGTAATGTTTCTGACTTGAATTGCTTAGTATTTGGAACAGTGTTAAAGGGCCATTTGCTGTCAAAGCAAATCACAAAACTCTGGAGAGTTCTGGGATACATCAAGGAACAAACTGTCTGATCTATCATTCTTGAGAACAAGGGAGGCAAATGAAGGTATAAACCAAGATCCTCAGCTCTAGTTTTGTTTTTCTAGACTGATTCACCCTGGCAGCTTTCCAAGACCTGTGTCACTATTTTACACAGGTAATTCACTAACCCCAAACCCCCATTAAGACTGGAAGTCAACTTTTAACTGGCCAAATGTAATTAACATACACCAAATTTGAACACCTCAGGAATCCATTCACTAGTGAAGAATGTCTGGTAAAAACATAGCTCTGGCGAAGACCTAGATGAGTCCTTAAATTTGACACCAGACATTTCTGCTCGTTGCAATTCAAGAACAACAACAACAAAAAAATCAGAAAGGATTGGATGCTCTTGCTCAGCAACTGCATTAAAAAAATAAGTACATCAATTCCATGCTTGTAAATAAAGCTCTGCAGCTGTGAATTGGAAATCACACAGTGACACCAAATACAACAAAGTGGGTTCTCTTTCTCAGGGAGCTGCTCATGTTTAAGAAGAATCACAGTGTCTTGTTTATCATTACTTAACTTGGTTAATATATGTGGAGTGTTATTTCTAATTGTTGCAGATGGATTCAATAGCTTAGTAATGTCTTTTTCATTAATACTCTTTTTTTCCTGTCTGGAAGGAAATGGGAGACCTGGCTACCCTGGACAAAGAGAAGCCTGAGGTTCTCAAGACTTCCATGCCTCAGTATTCAATGGCAAGTTCTGTAGTCACATTGCCCAAGCTGAGAAAGGAAAATGCAGGGACAGGGAGAATGAACACCCTAAGTCCACTGAATGGACTTAAGTTAACAATGAACACTTAAGTCCTAAGGAGAGGATCAGGTCTGTGGTCATCTAAGGAAACTGAATGTGTACATGCCCATGGGACCAATGAGATTCATTTGAGGGTACTGAGGGAGCTGTCAGACAAAGTTGTTAAGCCACTGTCATTTTTGAAAAATTGTGGCAGTGAGGTCAAGTCTCTGATGACTGGATAAAGGGAAATATGACTCCCATTTTTAAAACGGGGAAAGCAGAAGACCGGGGGAACTACAGAGCAATGAGTCTTTCCTTTGTACCAGACAAGGTCAGGAAGCAGATGGTCCTGAAAACTATGCTAAGTCACATGGAGAAAAAAGGGGTGTTTGGTAACAGCCAACATGACTTTCCTAAGGGGAAATCATATCCAACAAATTTGGTGACCTTCTATGACAGGGCTACAGCACTGGTGAATGGGGCAGAGCAGCTGACATTGTCTATTTGGGTTTATGCAAAGTGCTTGACACTGTTCTGTATGACATCCTCGTCCCTAAACTGGAGAGAGGTGGGTTTGATGGATGAACCACTTGGTGGATAAAGAATTGGCTGGATAATCACACGTGAAAAGTGGTGGTCAAGGACTCAATGTCCATGTGGAGACCAGTGATGAGTGGTGTCCTGCAGGGACGGGGCCGATGCTACTCAGCATCTTTGTGGGTGACACGGACAGTGGGATTGAGTGCAGCAAGTTCATTGATGGCACTAAGCTGTGTGATGCAGTCACACTGGAGGGAAGGGATGGCATCCAGAGGGACCTGGACAGGCTTGAGAGGTGGGCCTGTGTGAAATTCATGACCTTCAGCAAGTCCAAGTGCAAAGTCCTGCACCTGAGTCAGGGTGATCCCAGACACATCTACAGGTTGGGCAGAGAAGTGATTGAGAGCAGCCCTGAGAAAAGGACTTGGGGGTTATGAAAAAGTTCACGTCCAAAGCCGCTTGACCAGCAAAGTGAGGGAGGAGATTCTGCCCCTTAACTCCACTATGGTGAGACCCGACCTGGAGTACTGCATCCAAGTCTGGTGCCCCTACCGTGGGAAGGACATGGAATTGATGAAGCAAGTCCAGAGGAGGCCACAAAGTTGATAAAGGGACTGGACCATCTACCCTACCAAGACAGGCTGAGGAAGTTGCAGCTGTTCACAGAGAGGAGAAGGTTGTGTGGAGACCCCGCAGCAACATTCCAGGATCTGAAGGGGGCCTACAGGGAAGCTGGAGGGGGACTCTTCATTGGGAATTGTAGTGATATGACAAGGACTAATCGGTACAAACTGAAAGAGGGAAAATTCAGTTTAGATAATAGGAAGGAATTCTTTACTATGAAGGTGGTGAGGTTGCCAAGGGAGGCTGTAGATGCCACATCCCTGGAAGTGTTCAAGGAGAGATTGGATAAGGCCTTGAACAACCTGGTCTAGTGGAAGGGGCCCCTGCTCATGACAGAGGAGGCTGGGACTAGATGTTCTCTAAAGTCCCTTACAAGCCTTAACATTCTGTGATTCTATGATTTCTGGCTGAACTACAATTTAATACTTCACAGGCACCTTTTCAGCTCCTATTAGCAACTTGGGAAAATTGTGCAGCACTCAGAAAACCTCAGACGTTTTTCTTTAGTCCTGCCAGTCATGTACTCACAGCATGTACCCACCTTGCATAACTTTGAATTGGATTTTCTACCAGGAATTGGAAATTTTTTCTCTTAAAGTCAAGAAGACTGACTAGAAATGGGGAAGGAGATATGCATCCTTGCATATACAGTGATCTGAGTGATAGTAAAATAAAATTTCCTTTTTATTTAACTGTCATTTAAATGCAGAGTCCCTTCTGCCCTACACTTTTAAAACAGCAAGTTTAATTTTGTATATATTTTTTGGATAAAAGGATCTTTTTTTAATACATCTAAGGTATAGGATAACTGATTACTTCTTGTATTCTTACAAGAAACCGAGAATGGGCAAAATGATCGTGGATTTATTCAACCAGTGAAAAGGAATACAAGAAAAGAGTTCTCTAGAGGAGCCTGTTAAAAACGTGACAGATGAATGAAATGGCTCCAACTACTCTAAATCTGACTTTTACTGCACAGATTATAATTTTATAGTAAATAGTATAGTAATATTCTCATGAAGATTGTGTTCATCAAGAAGACTGACTTATACGGCAAGTGCAATATTCTTTCAGGTTAATAATTCTGAATTGAAAAAATGCATACCATAAAGTAATCTTATTTTATTAAAATTTAATAGTGGAATACTGCATGACAAGCATCTCATTAGCCATAACCTCAACGAGCTTTGGCGAAGGCATCCCAGTTGCCACTAGGTGGCAGGATTTCCTTTAAATTGTCTAAATTAACACTTTTGCACTGGTAAAACAGACTGATAAGTTTCGATCTGGATCCTAAAATTTAATACAAATAGTGCATTTGGGAAATAAAAAAACCAAAAAATCCCAGGAAGGAGTAAATATAACATAACAATTAAAATAAGTAGAATTTTTCTGGTTTACTGTCTGAAAGCTTTTGACATAGTAGAAGTGATTGTGTAATTAACCAGGTCTAAAGTAAACTCTGCTTGTTAAGGTTAACAAATGGTCAGTCTTAGAATTGTTCAGAGCAGGACTTTTGTCTAGAGTCTAAAATCTGGCAGTATGATGTGGGTCTGAGTATTAAGGGTTAAGTACACGTAAGTGGTGATCAAATCAGGTTTCCTAAACTACTTCCTTAAATGACTGTTTTTTCTCTGGCAATATGCTTCAGTCTCTACTCTGTGTATGTTGCCCAGAAGGCAGGAAATAGGTATTTAACAGCAGAAAGTGACCAGAGCAAGACACAGGTTTTACCAGGTTAACAGAAAGCAGTGTGACCAAAAACATGTCTACAGAGTTCAGACCCTACACTCATTTTTCTGAATCAACCCAGAATGTGTGATAGTTTGGCATTGTATTTCAGGTGGTTTAGGGCAGATCATGAGACTGCATCTGTGTTTGTATGTGATAAACACACAATGAAAAAGAGATGTGGGTCCTCCAGGGATACACAGCTGACAACAGCTGTTAGTACTTCAGCATAAAAGTGAACTGAAGCTGTAGGAAAAGAGTATTTGTTATTTATCAGGATTATCAAATACAGTATATATCAAAACACAGCTTTTCACTCCTAACAGTAGCATACCTCTAGGGCTTTTCATGACTGCTCATTTTAGTTGAAGAGCAACTGGAAATAAATCAATAAACATAAAGAGAGACTCATGGATCGAATAGGGCCATACATGTTATTCTCAGCATGCAAACAAACGTATAGCTACAGGTTTCAGAACTACATCAATTACTGGACAGCACCATTTTCTGGCCATGCAAGAGCATTTTCACCAGGACAGGGCTGGGGTCCCCTCAGCTCCCTGGCACCTTACCAATTTTCCCATTCTGTTTGGTCTTTTGACATCTTACACTTGCCCAAATGTAAGTGAATGTATAACAAGGTTTGTGCACATAGGTTATGTAAGTATGTATTTTGTTGTTTTTATTGTACCCTAAATGTGCTCAGTAATAACATAATTGTGAAAGCAAGACAATTTTCTGATTAGGAAGGAGAGTAGAAATGTAATTTTGTTCTGCTATAACTGAATGGTTTTGAAAAGTAATTTATCACTTACATTTCATGTATATTGGTGGCCAGAATTATGTAAGAAGAGTCCCTCTACTTTTAAAACTCCTCCAAACCCATTGCTTCAGTTATAAAATCAAGCCCATAATTATGCAGGGAATTAGGATAGATGCAGAAAGCTTACAAAATCTTCACAATCTAATTGTTAGTAGTCAAGACAGCAAGTGAAAAGAGGAGGAGAAGAGAGTGAAATTAGTCATGTAAGTATTTTTAACCGAAAAAAAGTATATGAGGCACCTTTTTGCTGCCAGCCTTTGGAAAGGTGTACGATTTGAGTCTTGAGATAATTCCACCTCCTGCCCAACTCTAGAAACCACAATGTCAAAGAGGAATAGTAAATGTGTCATGAACATAGCTAAAGGTTTTTCACAAAACAAAAATACAAGAAAAAAACACTCTCAACTCTTCTGTTGCGTGTGCCTGCAAGTACACACATGATGCATCAAACAAATGTAGTACAGGAAATCTTAGTACTAAATTTTCATCTGTATTACTGTCAAACCATCCTGAACATACCTTAAAGCAGCTTTTAAATTCAAACACATTGCCCTTTCTCCAGATCTTTATTTATAGAGTATGTTGTATATTTCTCCTTCCTCTGTCACTGAACTTTAGCCCCCTTCTCCTACCCCCAAACATATTTAGCAATGTAGATGAGTGGAAAACTTTCATGTCTGGAAGTATGACTAATGTATTGAGCAAAATTTGAAGCACACCTTGGTCATACAACAGACAATATGGTTATTGAAGCAGAAAGCACACAGGTAATACTAATTCCAAACAAAAAAAGAACAGGTGCTACATTTTACATGTGGACTTATGTTCTGTGTAAATATACCTTTAAAAGATATGTGAATATATTTTACAAGAATACACTAGTTATGTTAAATGTGACAAATCAGCATTTCTAGGGGTCACTGAGAGATCATACCTGACTATTTAAAACTATGTAGATGGAGTACTTATTGTTCAAACATTTAGACTAATGCTGAGGCAGAAACAATAAACTGAACCACATTATCAGTCACTTTAAACAGCCTTTGAACTCACTCTGATGTTCTGAACATTTTAGTAGTCCATTTGGACTTCTTATTTTCTGAAAAGATAGCTTTTTTAATTTATAGGATTGGTGTATTTCCTAGTTTTCTTCTAAAAGAAAATGTTTGATTTCACATTAAAAAGGTGTCTTTTCTTTCAAAACACCAAGGATAGCCATGAGGTCCCTGTTGCTGCCAGAAGAACACAAACCTTTTTGACGCTTGACATTCTTCATAGCTGTGATACATAAAAATTCAGTTATTGCATACTGGAAAAGGTTACCGAGTCAGCTGTTTTCTTTTACTTCATGAAATTTTCTTTCCATATTGGGAATAAATGAATACTTAGCTACAGTTTTGCAACAGATACATTCTCTAAGAGGTCAAGTGCTCCTTTGCACAAGCTGAGCATGGATGGTTCTCATTATACTTTTCCAACAAGAGTATCTCCCAGCACTTGAGTAAGCAACCACCTGTAGTGCCTTGATGTTAATACTGCTTAACTCACACGTTTGTATTAGACCTACAGATGCATGCTAAGATGAATACTTCATCAGGCATAGGGACAGTACTACTTACAGTTAGGCTGTACTCATAAAATTTAGGTCTATTATTATTACCTGAAAAACTGTGACCTAAACAAATAAAATACTGAGAAAGGTTAAGAGGACAGCTTAGGAGCTGGAGAACTGAACTGAAGACTCATTTCAAAAGCTCCTCTGCAGGTTTAAATACATACTGGGATGAAATTGATTGCAGCGAGAAAAAAGTAATTTGTAAAATGAAAGGGGTCAAAATCACCTTAAACCTGGTTATGGAGCCTATGGTGAAATGTGAGAAAAGTCCCAGTCCATGCATGTTCTGGGAGAAGCAAGAACAAGTAAGTCTCCATATTCTGCATGGGAAAATTAGCTTCAATACAGACTTTTATCATAGAGTCCTTTCTTTTGCAGAGGAAGTGTATTAGTATCACTAAAAAGGAGATGGTCCATATTCCAATAAACCTAAGCACTTTGTTACTCCAAGTTTGTTCATGGAATAATAGTGAATACTAGACAAATCTGATGTAGATTAACGTTCCTGATATAAATTTTACTCCAAGTCCTTACACACCAAGAGTTTACAGATAAATTATTTGGACAGTCTGCCTTGCATATCACCAAGCAGGTCTTTTTACCTTTTGTGCACCTTCTTAACTTCAAAACAACTTCAGATTTGGGCATGCTATCCCACTAAGACTTTGGAATAGCACCACTGTAATTTAGACTGTAATATATATAAAAATGAAAAAAATACTGAAAAACTGGTCTGGATGGGAACACCAGTATTAGATCGTTGCTTGGCCATTTTGTTCCTCTACTGTCCCTCTTTTGCTTCTTTATTATAATCAATCCTTTCTCACAAGGCATGGTCATTCCTGTTGCCTTGCTTGGGATTGTCTCCTGCTGGACATCATTCTTCAGTGCAGTGTCAAAAACTGGTGAAAGTCTTTCAGTTGAGGCCTTGCCAGTGTTGAACAAGCTGGAAACACATTGATGTTTCCCCTTCCTCTACCAGCATGGTGGTTGCTCATCCTTGTTCCTATTCTGATTCACTGCAGGCATCACATCTGCTGAAAAACTGTCTCTGCTCACCATTCTGTGATTTACATCTGACTATTAGAAGTGCAATATCTTGCACTAACTTCTACTGAGCTTCACCCTTTTATTTTCCAGGATGTTTCTCTAATTCATCACAATTATTTTGATAGTTCAAAAATTCACTATTCCAATTTACATATTTTGGCAAACCTTTTAATAAATTAAACAAATGTGCAGTATACTAGAAATGTCAGAAACTCTGAAATGCTAATTATCATGGTGTAAATAATATAAAGACAGATTGCACATCCTCCGCATAAGATTGTATTTGTATTACATATGTTTGTGGTTGTATTCATTCTCTTCAGGCTGGGTTTTTTTTTTGTTTGTTTCTGTGTAATCTGAAAAGTTGTATTTCAGGCATATTAAAATCTTCATGAGTTACTGCTTTTGCACAAAGGTATTAATGTGCGAGGACCTAGAAATATTAACAATATTTTAGCATACTATTTGCAAAATATGCACTCTCACTCTTAGCTTTGGTGACTTTCCTTCTAGTTATCATGACAAGTCTTAAGCAGTAGTAGTTAAATTTACACTTAGTGAATTTTTCGTGAATATTATGAAATGTACACAGTATTCCCACACTGAGTGTGCTTTCCTATCGCTGCAACTGCATGTATACCAGGAGATATATATTCATGTGGTCTTGTGTGCTTAAACTTCATGGACATGCTTGCAAATGGCACAGATCCGAACCTCAAGGCAGCATTTATATATTTTAACTATTTATTTTTTTTATTAATTATTAATAATAAATACAATGAATAATTATTATTATATATATTTAATATAAAATAATAAATTTTATAATATTTTTAACAAAAAAAGGGACTGATTCTGGTTGCTTAATTTCCAATGATTGAAAAAGATACTTGATTTTCAGAAATGAAAGTATGAGAATGGCTGATCACAGGC
The DNA here is from genome assembly GCF_000691975.1 of Corvus brachyrhynchos. Lineage (NCBI taxonomy): Eukaryota > Metazoa > Chordata > Aves > Passeriformes > Corvidae > Corvus > Corvus brachyrhynchos. The sequence goes on from NW_008239759.1 coordinate 906,494, forward strand.
CTGCTAGGAGTCAATAGTACTGAAATAAAGGTAATTGACCATCAGAACAACAATTTTTTTTCTATAGTGTGGGACTGCATCAAGATAATGACCTAGATGATTACATTCCAGGGAAATGATTAAAATTAACTCCCTATTTCAGATGAAATCAACTACATTGAACAAGACAGTATTATATGATTCTGTGGATGTATCACACCTCAGGTGGCTCCTCTAGTCAATGGACTTCAAGAACTTAGGTAATTATAATAGCAGGTGAACTTGCTCACTCTTCATGGAGTTGGTGAAAGAATCACCCCTAATGCAGTGCACAAGAAATGAAACCTTTGTGCAAAGTCTGATGTTAACTGCACACACCAAATACGAAAATAAATTGAACTTCCATGTCTGCTTCAGTCAGTGGATTCTCAAAGTGAACAATGTAAGCAATGTGGTATCTCTCCTCCTGGTGTTGACACAATCACTATAAATACAACCATCAAGGAGGCATTCTGCCTATGTAAAATACTGGTTTTTTCACATACATTTTATGTGTAAAAGAAGTTAAAATTAAATTATGATGAGCACATACAAAACACTGATGAAAGCAATACCATACCAGAATATGTTAATTTTCTTTTCAGCTCACTGTTTACAACACTAGAAAAACAAACTCACAGATGAAATAATATCCAAGAACTAGGACTCCCAGAGCAGTATGTGACTGTAAGCCTTCCCAAATGAATGCTATTGCTATCCCACCACCTACACTTACCTTAGGAAGTGTTCCAGAAGAAGGATGAGTATTAAAACCAAGATTATCTGTGAAAGAACCAAATGTAAAATGATACTGAGCAAGGTGAGAAATTTGTGTAAGAACACAGAATTTTACAGAGGGGATCAACTGTCTAGTTTTTAAATCACATTACAGTGTTTCTCCTGGACTACCTTCTTTGCTTTTGTCTCTTATACACAGCAGACTATGGTACTTCTGGCTACAGAGACCAAAGTATGTGCAGATCCTAAATGATTTGAAGGAGCAGAAAAAGAATGGTGGAAAAAGCATGTAGTGATTCAAAGGAGTGGAAAAAGTAAAAACTTCAGGGTTGGACTTGATGAACTTGAGTGTATTTTCCAACATAAATGGTTCTATGATTCTATTCTATTATTCTATATCCTCTCACCATGGCACTGGTATCCAGCTAGAATGACAGAAGGTGGCCTTAGAGAGAGAAAACCACTTCTGGAAGAGCACAAGTTGGACATAGAACAATCAGAGGCATCTCTTTTCCCTTTTCAGTCAGGGCAAGATGGAGGACAATGTCTCCTCAGTGTGACATGACATTAAAGAAGAAACAGGATAAAAGCACACTGAACCTCACAACATTTTCCCCACCTCTTCTCCTCCTTTCCCACAAGTTATCACAGAATGCCCCTCTGACCCCCACTTTCAGCGTCGCGTGCACTCAATGCCTTGTCCTGCCCTACTCCCCCCAACACGGGAACTCACCTCCTGGGTGCATGACTCACTGCACCCTCCCTGAACTCCTGTAGCACCATTGCTCCTGTGCCTGCTTCAGCTTGGAGTAAGGACCACTGCAGTAGTGCTGGGAAGACCACCTTATTCATGTGTGTGGTCCAAGTAATACGCACTGCCACTCTGAGCAGCAAAGCACATTTCTGATCTGACAATAATTTAGACCCAGCAGTAATTTGATTTGGTAGCCTTAAGCTACAGGATCTGCCTCCATCATGCGCAGTCCGGCAGATATAAACTCATTTGAAAAGTGAAAAATCTGCACCTACTTACAGGGCAAGTGGAAAAACTGCACAGCTATTTATCATAAATTTCATGTCTTTTTATACATATAAAAATAATAGGAATAACTCACCATTTTCTGAGCCATGTTGTGGACAAGGAATGGTAAGAACCCTTAATAATCCATCTGGTTTGTATGAATAATGCTCAACTAACTAGTAGAATGAGAGGGGAGGAAAAAAAAAGAAATAATGAGAGTAAAAGGTATGAAAATATAAGGGTGGTATCACTAAATATATTGTCTCTTTGAAACTATGTACATATGTATGACAGTCGATACATATTACAACAAATGACCTTGGCATACAGCAGATCTTTACTGCACATGTTCTTTACTTTACGTTTTTTTAGCAGGGATGCATGTTTCTGAAGCAACCTTGTGGATAAATGTGGAACATGATTCAGGAATTGAATTAGTAAGGGCCAGTACTACCCCCCTGGTTCTGGTACTAAATAGCTTTTTAGCTCTGTGCAAATAATTTATTTTGATATCTTTGAGTTTTCACTCTTTTTTTTTTTTTTAATTTTTGGGCATAATTACAGTGCAAGAATGATCCTAATATGCAATGCTTTATTTGGACCTCAGAATTGCAATAGGATTTGCACAGTTAATAAATGTATAGCACAAGTAGTTGTGGCCATTTGAGCTCCTGGATTGTCCTCGCCAGGTCATTTTTTACAGGTTTTCCATTTGGGTATAAAGGAGAAGGTCTGTGAGTGTAAGAGTTGCAGACATTCACAAAAATTGTAAGATAGCAGAGCTGCTTTTAAATTTCCAGTGACACCAGGAAAGAAATACATAGGACATTTACAAAAATGCTAAAAATTAATCTTAGCATTTGTAAATAATCTTAGCATTCTTTGCAAGCAAAGATTCCAATTTTAGATTTGTGACTCACTTTACTTGTTTTAATAGATTTTTAAGCAAGAGGACGTAAGAGAATTCTGCAGGGGTTTCAATTCCCTTAGTATTTTCAATTTACAGAATCATTTCACCAGTATTCAGTTTCAGTATCAACTATGGCATAGTCAGCTATGGACTTCTTAACTGCCTAACCTTTACCAGGGTTCAGGCATATTTTGGTGGTAAGCCTCAGCAAGCCATGCTTTTGCAGACTTGAAGGTAGAGAATTTCAAAGCTAAAGACTGCATTATGTGTATAGCATCTTAGACCATCCCCTTTTTGCTTCTTCGAATTCTGCTGGTTGCTGTCATAAAGGACAGTAGCAAAAGACTAAACCAAGCATATGCATGATTGAATATGGTTACTTGCAAATGTAAACGGACTTTCATTCAAGAGAATGTTCAGCTAACTGAATAATTAATCACAGTTTTGAACTCAGCTGGGCTACAACATCACATTTAAAAATGATTACACTGTACAATCACACAGCTTTCTACATTAACATATATTTTCTTCATGTATAGAAACCACACATTGGAAACATATGACAAATAACCTGCCAAAATGTGTTCATTTTAGCCAAAGACAATTGTCACAAGGCAAAGCAAAACAAAGCTGCCCTGGTCAGTTATATGGAAACGTGATGACAGATATCCACGTGATATAAATTTAACAGACCTGCCACAGGGTGTCAAATCTTTTTCCATCCGGTATGGAGAGCTTTCCGGTCTTATCTCTGTCAATACGATAGTGCAGTACTTTTCCATCATTCAGTAGGCACAGGGCATAGGAACCACTGCTGTCCCTTTCTCGGATGCTGTAGGAATAAGAGAGATTTTCAGGGTTACACTTTACTAGGAATGAGCATTCTTCTTAAATCACCCTTTCCTTAAAACTTCAGAATTAAAAATGAAACAAAGTCAGCACTGCAACTTCTGAACACATTTTGTTAAGTCTTTCCTTTATTTATTAGTGTAATTAATTTTCAGATAAATTGCCTAAAGTTTCTCTTTTTTTCTTCCAAAAAGGCAACAGATGAAAACAAAAAATCAGTGATTTAAGGCACTCTGTTAGGCAGCTACAGAACACTGTGCACTGCACAAAGCACTCTCTGGGCAAATATGCATTTGAAAGCTTCTGCAGTATGGGCTTACCTCTCTTGTATCTTTTATCTCGAAATAAAGAGATAGAAGAACAGAACAGAAGATAAAATATTAAAAGAATGTAATGTGAAAGTCAAATAAAGGCAACATTATTGTGTGAAATAGCTTGTTGTATGGCTGAGAATTTAAAGAAAATATTTCTGTAATCATTAATTCTTATAATTTCAGTAAAGACATTAAAGTTTTGCTGCAGATTTCACATAAAATTCATATGAAACTTCACCATGGAGAGATCATCAAATGTAACATAAAAACTTTGTCTAACACTCATAGGTAGCCAGGATGATCTCCTTCTTCCAAAAGACCAGTGAGTCCCCTCTGGGATGCCTATGAAGAATGACAAAGTTGTTTTACGTGTACTCAGGGCTAGCTGACACTGACACCAGCGTATTCTGATGACTGGACCCAGAGTGGATAGGAATTTGTTACTAGCTCCATCATAGTTGGTGCAACATTTCTGAGTTCAGAAAGAAGGCATTTTCTTTCAGGCGAGTTCCCCTGCTCAATTACAGCTGACAGTGAGACAGCAATAGAATTAGAATAAAATTCTCTGGCTTTTTTTTTTTTTTTTTTTTTTTTTTTAATGAAAAGCCTAGATTCTGGAACATTAAAACATTTCTTGTTCTGGTGTGCACAGAAATCTATTTACTCTCCATTGAATTTCTGAACGGCCTTGAAAAGAAATACAGCAGTAATGCTCCCTAAGGTGTTAAGAAGCTTTGCTGGTGCAACACTGGTACTTGCTATAATATCTCAGAAGATTGCAGAGCCAAGTATTGAACTATTCTCCTCAGCTGACTCCCTCAAGGCTGAAGTAAAACTGTGTTTTGTCTGAATTACTCATGCACCTATTTCTTTCAAGTAGAGTGATTATTGTTGCCTAAGATGTGAACAAGACACTGGCTAAAAGGAAAGGGAAGTAGGGTCAGTTTTTATTTTCTGAAACCAAAGTAACTTGCCTAAGTCTCTAAAGCAAATTGAAACACATTGTGGTTTCTTCATGACATGTAGGTGTTTTCTTAGCATGCTGATTTCCTGTGCTGAGTGACCAGTGAAGAGCAACTAAATGCTAAAATGAAGAACGACTTTTACTTTGTCCTCTTCTGATTTGCTCTAAGCAAATAAAGCTTAGAGAAATATTTTCAGAATAGAACTAATTGTTTCTAAAACACAAACACATGGCGTTTCATTGCAATCAACTTCTGTTCAGAATAAGGCACAAATAGGATTATAAAAATGCAATGGATTGTTTCTCAGTAACAAATACCCTTCATGTTTCACATGAGGAAATGGTGGCTCCAATACAATTTGTTCTACTGAAACTGGTTCTCATTTGCAAGAGTCGTTACTCTCACAAGAAGCATTTCTTGAGAGCACAGGCACCCATGGGAGGAAAGAATCCTGATTTCTAAAGAAATATGCAACCATCCAAACAGCTCTATCACTCTTCAGTGCAGGATTTCAGCAGAGTTCAGGTTTACAAGGCTGTAGTTGCATTTCAGAGCTTTTCCTTTCCCTAACCCAACAGCTACACAACTCTGGAGCCATCTGCAGTTCAGAGACATGTCAGCTTCTGTCAGACAGCTCTATCACTGCACATCCTAAAAACACCTCCGTTCTAACACTCATGATTAATCAGGGTCCAGAGAGTGCCTTGTTCTCTTAGAGTTATGGAGCAGGTGGGTTTTAAACTGCAGTCAGTCAACTCCAGCACAACGTGGATCCCTACAAAACACAAAACCAGGAGATACTACCATCTTTCCAAACATGTCTGAAGAGCACAAGTATTGAGTGCATTGAATTGACAGCCTAAGTCTTAGTTTTGGCAAATAGAACCCTTACTGGATGACATGGATTGCCCCAAGCCATGTTTCACAATTTTATTTTGGTTTTTAGACTGTGGTAATGACTGCCTAGGTTAGGCTAAGCCGCCGGAACTGCAGCTGGGTAACAGTATCCAGTTTGATGTCAACAGTTGCTGTAAAAAATAGAGTCAAAGGAAAATGTTATTCAAACTAAAAGGTTGTAAATTGACATCTCTTTGAATGGAAATAGAAGTTTCACATCTTTTTGATGGTGCTGCCTGTATTACCCAGGGCCTTCACATCAGATCTGGGAGCTCTCTTCATATATGGAACTTTCCTTCTATCGAAAATAACAATTTTCAGAATGTTGAGAAATAATTTCAAAATGCCAAATGCACTCTCTGCTTTAAAGTGCTCCGAAATGAAAAACAGTTTTTTTTGTTCTTCGATAAAGACTGCTAACAAAGAAGGTCTTCATTTTAACAAAGCTATTAAAAAAAATTTTAAAAAGCATTTTAGCAAGGAAGGAAGCCAAAGCTGGCACTGAGGTATCACCCTGTCTTCCATTTCATGCTATTGCAGAGAATCACAAATGTACAGCAGAAAACCATAAAAATAATAAACACCTGTAAATAAACAACATTGTGATTTCATCCACTGAGAATAATCAGACATATGAAGAACTTCATTGAAAACAGATTTGAATACATATGTATATTAGAGAAGTGCCAAAGTTTCTAGATTTTTTATGACAAACATTTTTAAAGCAGCAGAATCAGGGATGTAGAAATTCAAACTGTTAACCGATGCGATGCAAAGAATGTTTAGGTATTGATTTTATAGTTAATGCAATTTGTGTTTGAGTACTTTTTATGGTTTTGGGAGTACCACATACATGGCAACCAACAACAATTTGGAGCATCATTGCAGACAGTGCAAATAGCTATCCATTCCCTCCTCTGGTATTTTCATTTGGAAGCAAAAAGAACAATGTCCCAATTTTCTTTGTTACCACCTGAAAACCCAAATGATCCCTCTCTTTCTAAAGAAGAATATCCCTGAGGGTCAAAGAAATAAATTGCTATTACAATATGCCTCATTGACTGTGTAGAAAAAAATAGAAGTTGCAGCAGTGGAGAATTATGAAGAAAATAAACCAGCAAAATGCTTACTTTAGGAATGGTGTGAAATAATTCTTGTTCCTGAAACCAAAGGCATGCTAAATTTTATTGTCGGCATTGATTTGCCTTCTCAGCAATAACAGCTTTGTTGATGCCAGAGATATTGACATTGCCCACTGCTGATCGAGCCCCAGCTTGTCTGCCCTCACGACCATCTCTCAGATAATGCTATTAACAACATGGCTACTCATTATCACTTCAAAGATCTGCTGCACAATGCATATGTTCCAAGTTTGAGGGTAACAAGAAATGAACTTGGTGCCATCAGTAAAAGAATCATATAAAGAGCAAAACGGATTGACTGCCATCTTCATTTGCATCATTTCTTCTCCCCTGTTCAGTAACACATTAAAGCTGTTTCAGAAATGCCAGAACACTACAGAATTTAGGAGATATCCCAGCTTCACACTATGGCTATCTACAGTGGAACCTAAAAATTCATCTCCTGGTGAGTCTGCTGCACAGATACAAAATACTTTTTGCGGGAAGGATTGCATCACATTAGTCTATTTAGTTGACTTCACCCTGGCAGCAAAATACACCATGCTCCGCCAAACCCCTAACAAACAGCTCTGCAGCAAAACCGCACCTGCAGTAGGGGATCTTCTTAGTACAGCTGTCTCAGTTAGGGACCACAGCTTTTCTTCACACATCAGACCCACTCTGCTGCTGAAGCACCCAGCCTTGAGGAGCCACAGCCCTGCCACACTGGTCTGCCAGTGGCACCCAACACATACCTAACTGAAGGTCAGTAAACAGCTCTCCCAGAGTCACAGGCATCATCCAGGCTGCTGTGGAGAGGAAGACAGCACCTCCAGAAACACTGTTCATTGTCTTTATATTATCATTTATCTTGAAAAATTCTTATGATCATCTAAGCCTAGCAACTGCTTGGCACTTTGAAGAGGAACTTCATCATTAACTAATATCCCTGAATTAAGGTCACATTTAATAGGATTGTTTTCATCTTCTATGGTGTCAACAATGTCCAGTGCCTTTTATGGATAAATAATACTAATAGAATTATTTAAAGAATTCTCTACAAGGTCAGAAAAATGACCTAGCTCAGGATGCAGTCCAGTAGCAGCAAACTCCTAGAAGAAGGCAGTAATCTTAGTGTAAATATAGACTGCTAAATATACCAGGAACAGAAATTTTTGGTCAGACAAAAGACAAGAAAACTCTTACCGACAATTGCACTTCAAACATTATTTTGAAATACTGTTACTCATAGTAACTATTGTGACATACAAAAGACAGTTTAGTTTCTAGTTGCCATGGAATGCCATGATGAGTATTACTGTAACTCATTATAATGGTCTAAACTAGATTTGTCCTCTTTAATATTCTCATTACATACTGAAGACACTCATATGACACCAAAATAGTTTCCTACTTTCCTTTACACAACAGTTCATATTTTATGTGACCTACATACAGCTATGAAGACATGTAAGAAGTTATATAGATTAAACTGCTAAGCTGCAATGTCTTCACTCACAATTTCCCTAATATTGAATGTAAAACAGTATTTCTGAATATTCTTTATCCTCCGCCAACTTCAGAACTTCTGGTTTTTAACACATATGCAAGATCACATGTTTGTTTAACTTAAGTGGTCATTACTGGTGATAAATCAAGATATGCCAACCCTTACCACATACCAGAGTTGTTTCCTATGTGAAACTACAGAGAAAACTAACTCTTTTGCTCAAGAAGTCATAATTTATTTTTCAACTGTTCCACACATGCATGCATGAACTCACATAGATAATATCAATGATATTATAAATATTTAACGATGCATTATCAACAAAAATACTATTACAAAATTAGTAAAATTATTACCAATATTAATAGTTTGATCTATGATCAATTTTCTCTACGAGGAAAAATGTAATAAACCCCAGAAATCTGGTGAAGAACCATCATCCAATACAGAATGTAAAACAGTGAAGTTAAGTGGGGCTTCAGGCACAAAATTCTCTATTTTCAGTTTCTTTTCAGATAATTTTAGAGATATTTTACTTCTGTTCCACTGCTATTTTTTTTTTCTCCAAAGTTTGTGCCTAGAGGGCCAATCTTACACAAACATTCTTCACAGAAGAGCTAGGCACTACTTCCCACTTCATGACACGGTTTCTGTGCTTGTGTTTGAAAACAAACTCTCTAACATACACACATATACTTCACTGACTTTTAAGCCATGACAAAAACTTTAAAAAGATCTTTGAAAATTCCCTAGTAAAACACCCACAGTTAGCTCAGAATTTTTCCTTGGATGCATTGTAGCGTTATCTTTATGATGCTATTCATGGTATTTTGAATTGCAGTCAGGAAGCTTTTCTACTATTTCCATATTTAATATATTAAAAATTCTAGATTTGACAATCTTGTACTGCTGCAAAGTAGTGCTAAAGAAATCTAGATGTTACTTGTATTATTACAAAGACTTTTGTACTGGATTTTGTTTCAAGGTAGGTAGGTGTCATAGGTTAGCAAGCATAGTCCCGGAAGGGACGTCCTTGCTAAGGGGTGCTTACAGTTTCCTCTGGGAACTGATAGAACCTATCAGCTGGCCAGTTTGGATATGGACAATTCTCTAAGCCACTTAAAGTTGTGATCACCTCTGTGATCCACATTTAAGAATAGGCAAACTCCCCCTCCAAGCTCTCTCTCGTTTCCGGCGCTGGGACAGGTGGCTGC
>NW_008239759.1:916313-935569 GCF_000691975.1 Corvus brachyrhynchos
GATGGACCAGATGAGGACTTTTGCTCCAAATGGGAAAGGAGAAAACCTCAGTCCGTAGAGATGAACCAGATGAGGACTTTTGCTCCAAACGGGAAAGGAGAAAACCTCAGTCCCTAGAGATGAACCAGATGAGGACTTTTGCTCCAAATGGGAAAGGAGAAAACCTCAGTTCCTAGAGATGCTCCCAGAGATAGTCCTAACGATGAAGATGATGAAGACCCTTTGCTCCCAGGGAAGGAGAAGGGCCTCTGTTTTTGTTTCTGAACGGCTCAACCTTAAAATTGTACCCCAAAAAACTTCAAGAGTGGACCCTCGAAAGCAGTTGCGGGAAAAGCTGCAAGTCGGGGGAAAGGACTCACACGCAGGCAGAGAGACTCCTCTTCCTAAATGGACTGAACAATATTTGGAAGTGGGCGGCTGTCTCGTTGTGATAATGTTTTCATAGCATGAGCAAGAAGAGACTTCTCTTTCTAAATGGACTGAACAAGGTTATTATGGAAGTGGTAAACAGACTGAACATCTTAAGGGTTGTCTTTGAACATTGTCAGTGGGAGAAGGGAGGAAGGTGGGGGGAGGAGGAGAGTTCTGAAGGTGGTATAATTTTTTTCCCCTTCTTTTAGGTCTGTTAATAAACTTCTTTATATTCTTTCAAGTTTGGTGCCTGCTTTGCATTTCTCCTAATTCTTATCTCACAGCAGATAAACAGTAATGAGTATTTTGGACCAAACCACTACACTAGGTCAGATGGATAGAAGATTCCTGGTGTAATGAAGTTTTGGAGACCCTTGTTAAAAATATACAGAAATATTCTAGCCCTCTAACATTTATTATTTTCTCCATAATAAACAATATGGTTTTTGTCATATTCAAGCACTGCTTGTGGATTTGTTAAATAACCTCAGAGTACCTGATCTCTTTGAAAATCTAGCTTCTCAGTTTGTTCCCAGATTCCAATTGCTACCTCAGCAAGCAAACAGATCTTAGACCTTGAATGTTCTAAAGTTTTACCTTTCAGTCAGCTTCTGGGCTTGAGTATCACAACTAGTGTAAGAAAACAGTCCCTGAGAACCTACATTCACAGTCACAAATTCAAAGCCTTCAATTCACAGACGTACGGAATATTCTGACCAGCACAGCTGCTGGGTAAGTAAAACTATGCAGTGTCTGTGCCTGAAATGTGAAACAATGCACTGCTCTCACATTCAGCAGTTTTGCCGCTACTGCTTTGGTTAGCCAGAAATGAGTGGTTTATTTCTCAACGCCTGCCGAGCCAGCACATGTTAGGCAAACCACTGCAGAGAACAATAAACCTCTCTGAATTAGACCGTTCTTTTGTTATTTGTGATGAGCCTCTAAGTCTATGGGTCTGAGCATTAGAATGGCTCAGGAAGGTAAAATAACTGATTACAACACAAATGAACAACACGTTATTTCTCTTGCTGCACTGGCTACTGAACTATGGGGTAGATGAAGTTTTCTCTCTGTGTCTTCCCTGAGACCATAAGAGCAAATGGCAACTGAGTGGTTACTATGGTCTAAAATGGCCAGATAGGAAGTCTATACAAGAGAAATTAATACATCAGAAAGCATCCTACAGATGCAGAAGTAGACAGTCTTGTCCTTAATAAGAGGGAACCAAGCTCAACACACTAGCAGCTCATATTATTTAAGCTCTAGTGGCACTTCTCATGGTTTAAACAGAGCCTTAAAATTAGCATTTTCTCCTCAATGGGTTTCTCTACCTGATATGGAAGCAGCCACCTGAGTTCATCAAAACTAAATAAAATACGGATCCATTGACATAACCAGTCCCGTGGGAGAATGTCTGAATGCTCCCCCACAACTCACTGAGCACGTCACTGCAAACAGTAGCAGAAATGCCTCCTAGGCCATCTTTAGGGAACACGGGAAAATGCTGGGAAAATATTTCCAGTCAAAGCAGTAGGAACTCTCATAGAAGAATAAAAAGAGACCAATGTTTATAATAGAGGCTAAAAATGTCAAGTCTCCTAAAAAATTTCACTCCCTTACTCCAAAACATATCCCTGTTGCTACGAAATGTTAGGTAATGGATCTTTTTCTTTGAAGAAAAACTAGTTTCCTTTCCACCCCTCCCCCCCTTCCCCCACGTCTGCCCTTCCCCCCCTCACCCCAAAGAGAAGTACTTTGGCCACAGAGAAACCAATGTGTACCTGAGGCAAACTGGAAAAGCTGCCAGTTTTAATACATGATCATGATGCAGCTGATACAAAAATTTGATTTGGAAAGGTGTTAAAACAGAAAGCAAAAAAGCAATGTATTTTTTTGTACAAAAGCATCATTAAAAGAAAGGATTGCTTTTTTGTCTCAATTATGTATCCACCAGACCTTATGTTTAAAAAGTAGGAAAAGAAACTAGCAAAATCACAGGGCAAGAAAAAAGATGGGTTATGTGGAAATGCTGGGCTGGTAATCTGTAACAGCAACTACGTCCACCAAATCCTCTAAACCCTATGCAATAGGACAACATCTATGGCTCCACAAATCTTTGTAACTTTTATAACAGTTTTTTTATTAGAATTATGAGTTTGTAATGTAATGTAATGAGTTTATTACATGTTTCTGCTACACATGGCAGAAAAAGCAACTGGGTAAATGAACCTCTGGATGTGACCCCCGCCAATCGGGAATATGATGCTGAAAATAGGCATGTGGGGCAACTTGGGTGAGAGTGGCTACGAAACACAAAAGGTTCAAGGACTGAGGGAAGGAAAGAGAGTTCAAGAAATGAGATGTCACTACAGTCAAAGCATTTGTGGTTAAGACCTCATAGGAATTCACTCTACGGGAAACATTTAAAGGAATTATTGGTTCCTGTCAACTAAGACTGAAACATGGAAATTTTCAAGGGTTGCACACACAACAGCAATTAGTATGGCACAATTATGGAAAATCAGGAAAGTGAAAGAGTTGGTACTGAAGAAGCACGTCCTTCCTGCACTTCGCTTGTGGGGTTTCACTTTGGACTGGCTCTAAAACAACCAAAGAAGGCTGAGTGCTGAAGAAGACTACATAGGTAGGTGATGAAATTTCCCTCAGAAATTACATAGCTCTAAGTGATCCTTACTTGGCCATGACTTTTAAGCTTAATTTTCTATCATTATATCAATGCTTTCTGGGTGGGGGGTGGGAATGACAAAAGATGGCTCTGTTAAAACACTGATACTTTTCAAATAAGGATTTTCCAAAAAAACCTCCTTTTTGTTAGAAGACTTTGGGTCTGGTCCTCACAAGATGACAGCTGTCAGTCACTATCCTAATGACACATTTGTGCTCAGAAAACAAAAGATCATCAGGCTGGGTAAATGCAGAGGGTAAGCAATAGACATAAAATAGTGCTGTCGAGGTAGATGCAATTCATTCTGTTTAACTAGAAAACAAATTACCACCACTGTCCCTGGGAGAACTGGGGACAGATCCCAACAGCTGCTAACACAGGCAGTTTATATATAATTGTACCAGTTTAATAAATCTCTGTACTGGGTGCAGGTCGTCAGGCTTTGACAGTGAGGCTGCAAAGGCCAGTGGCTGCCCTAGGCTGGTCACAACTGGTTCCAGAAGGCCCTGGTGGACACCCCTGCAGGTGTTTCATGCTTTTGTTATAGTTTTCCATCTTTAGTTAAGTGAGGGACTTGCTTAGGGCAGGAAGCATCACGTCATGTAAATTATGCTGAACTGGGTGCCCTCGCTGTGTATGAACCACGTTTCAGGGCATAAGCTCATTTGAGATTTATTCAAGAGAACTGTACAGTAACACTGGAGGCAAACAGCAATATCACAGAAGAATGCACTCACAGAAATTTTCCATTGTTTCTTGACCCAATGAGGATACGGTGTTCTGACTCCTCCCGAGAGATCCTCCCATGGAACCATGGCATCTTCTCATGGGCTGTAGTGGCAATTAGCTTCTCCAGCTGAGGCTTCTGACTAATGATGGCTTGTTCAAGAGCATGCCCCTAGACAGCAGTAAAAAGATGGTGAAACAGTCAAACTATCTTCTGCAATAAAAGCAGAGTCTTTTGGGACTGCTTTTGGGACATCCAAAATCTGCACATACTTGTTGCAAGTGAAGAAAAGGCCCAGTAGCTGAAAAGATTTTAAACCAGAAACTAACATTTGGTAATCTAAACATCACAAAATGAGGGTTCTCCCTTTATGTCTAAGAAAAAGAAGGAAAATTAACCAGTAACTAAAAATACAGATATATCACTATTTAAACTTAAAATAAAGTCATATTATTATGCTAATGAGACATAGCTAAATAGAGTTAGTATCAGTCTGAGATTTCAAACATACCTCCAAATTACATATCCTGTGGCAGTGTACTAAAATAAACAAACATGCTTTGCACTGTTGCAGCATGTCTATGTCGAAGACATCAATGCAAATTTTCCCAGACTGTGAATTATTTAGAGTAATATTAACTTAGACACTTCTAACCCTGTCTTCAACCTACCACTTCTAAACTGGGCCCAGAATCTGAGGGCATTCCTCACTAGTTTCACCAGTTTTTAACTAAAGTTCATCAGCTTCCCTCTAGATTGAGCTCAGACTCATCAGAAAAGATACTGTGAGCATCAGCAGTTATAGAAATGTTGTGTAAGTTTCAGGCTTTCCCAGTTTGGGGATGGCTCCATATACTTTACAGTGCAGAATTCATAGGGTTATTTGCTAGCAGCAAATGAGATTAAAAATCTTGTGTTAACTTCATGAGTTCATAAAGGTAACTCATGGCATCTCAAGGTGAAACAATACTCCTTTTGCAACCTCCTATACTCGTGTTTCCATGTTAAGACTGGCTTCTTCATAGTCATTCTCAGGAAAAAATCCAACCTCTTGTCCTCCGTATGGAAAATTCCTGCTTGACCCGTGCAGCACTGAAGGTGTATAGGCAGTGGTCTGCTATGCAGAAACTGGCCTACTTCGGGAACAAGTTCTGTTTTGGACATAATCTAAATTAGCAGCACAGAAACAAGGCCAGCTAAAAGAGTAAGATGTAAAACAAGTCATCACGTCACCATGCCTGCCTGCATATGAATCTATAAAAAATCAGAATTAAAAGCAATGAAACAAACCATTTCTGATCTTGTTCATTACATGTATTAATTTTTGGTCCAAATCCGATGACATATGTTAGTGCAGAAGTAGATAAGATTATGCTAGCCCAAGACATGGTAGAAATTCTAAAGATTTAAATTTCAGGAAAACTAAACTTGTCACCAAGTTACTGCATGTACTGTGGAGAAAAAACCCTCACTGTTAAAACTCAAACTGCTATGATTTCATTGTGAAAAAACACTACCTAGCAGCAGCAATATCTGGAAAGAAACACTGAAATCTCTTTTTCTCCTAGATCAAAGACTACTTTATGGCAAGATCAGTCTGGTTTTACCTGCAAATTCCATGTTTGCTTGACATACTCTCTGATGAGGTTCTCTTTCAAATCTTCAAAGGGTCCTGTTTTGGGTTCGACGCCTGGTGGCCGATTGAAAGGTTTTCTCAGTAGACAGATGAGGCCATCCGCCTCCTCTGAGTGATAGTTAAATATGAGCCACTCAGCTCCCTCTCAATTGTATAGTGGTGAACTTTCCTTCCATGGGCCAAGGATAAGGCAAAGCCCCCCAGGTAATTTCGGCTTTGGCGGAGCAAATATAGTCCATCACTTGCTCCTCCCTGCATCAGATACTCCTCGGCATCTTCACGTGTGATATTACCAAAGAAGTATGGCAAATGGTTTGCAGGGTTTGATGTGTTGGAAGCCATGGCTTTTCTTTTCCAAGTAGCAAACCTAGAATACTATATCTGAAAATACAAAGACAGAGACATGAATATCAGTAGAAAAATTAGGATAAACCAGTAAGATGGCAGTTCACATGCAGTATGTTCACAGAATCACAGAATGATTTAGGCTGGAAAAGACCTCTAAGATCACTGAGTCCAGACTTCAAACAATCACTACCTTGCCTACAAGACCATGGCACTAAGTGCTCTCTCCAGTTGTTTCTTGAACACCTCCAGGGATGGTGACTCTGTCACCTCCTTGGGCAAAGCATTCCAATGTTTAACAACCCTTTCTGCAAGGAAATTCCTCCTGATGTCCAACCTGAACCTCCCCTGGCATAGCTTGAGGCTATTTTGGTAATGCATTTGGTGGTGATACATATGTTGACAATTTAAGAAATTATTTTAAACTGAAGATCGCATTTTTATTTTTATCTTGTTAGACGTTGTCTGTCTAAATCCCAGCAGCTCTTTTCCCACTTCCCAGCATCTTGGCTAGAAGTGGACAAAAGGATCAGTTTCTGCTTCTATTGCTGTAAAGCACATAGGAATTAAAATATGAGCCCTTCACAATAAAATGAAGCATAGTTTTAGGAAAGCAATCTGTGGAATCAGCATTAAACAATTCAGGTTGTGTGGGAACAGAGTTAACAGCCCATTTATCTTGTAGCTGGCGAAAGTATGCAATGGAGGTAAAGAGCAGAAAACTTTATGGATAACTATGTAAAAAGGGAGGGTCTATAATGCAAAGGTGTAACTAAGGAGTGGGAGTCTTAATGTAGGGCCTTTTGGCACACAGCACTTTGGACTGACACCTTCCCTGGCAGTCCTGCAGCAGGCAGTGCTGTTTGTACCTACTGCTTAGTTCATCTATGATCCATCAGTGAATCATAGCTGATCTGCTATCACTTGTGCTTTTGTCAAAAAACAGTAGATAAACACCTGTGCTACGGCTGTGAATAAGGGAAGGTTTGGTTTGGGGAGGAAAAGAGTGAGAGGAACACAAATCAACAAGGCTCACAGTATAGAAAACTAGACAGGGCACAGTCATGACAAACCACACGCTGTGCAGATCTTCTGGTTTTCTCCCACCTTCCCAAATAAGGGAGATACCAAAGTTGCAAAGATATTGTAACCCTACAAAACAGAGCTCTGTGCAGCATGTTATTTATTACTCTTGTGATCTGCAACTAAAAGTTACTGGTTTAAGTTCCCATACTAACCTAGTAACACAACTTGCACTTGTTAATTGCAAAAGGAAGCCGTATCTGAAGGGGCAGAATGTGGTCCTTAGTAAGTCACCACCAAGCATTGATTCCACATAAAATACTATGCAAAATGACCTTTCTGACTGTACCAGACAAAGCTTTCCTCAAATGGAATAGGTTTATCCAGTAACCCAATGCAGCACCAGAGGATTGCAATTGATAGTACAATGTCCATTTGGAGGCCAGTTAACAGTGTTGTAACCCAGGGTCAGGATTGGGGTCAATATTTAAGATTTTCATTGAGGTGCTGGACAGTGGGGAGAGCACAGTCCCAGCAAGTTCACAAATAATACAAAACACAGCAGTGGCTAAAACATCACAGGGCTGTGATGCCATTCAAAGGGACCTGAAAAGGCTAAAAAATTCAAATGAAAGGAATTTAATGAAGCTCAACAAGTGGAAACATCCTGTGGAGCAGAGTTTTTGCCCCTTTTGGATCATCTGCCTTCCTGGCTGGGGGGGGTCTCACACACCTGTGATGTCACAAAAATCACCACAGAAGGGCTGTGACAGCCTGTGACCATGATGTTTTTCAGCAGGGTCTGGCTGCCCACAGTTTGTCCGGGGCCCCTGCAGGTCACCATCAGGATGCCCGGCTTGCTCTATCAGCTTTGGCATAGGGGACAGCAGCAGGTTGGGGCACTGCACACGGGCAGCCCCTGCTGGTGCTTCCCTTCCCCTGCCCAGTGCTGTGGGTTCCACAGGAGCCTGTCCTGCGACAGTGGGTGCAAGAGTGCCAGTGCACTGGTAGCAGGGAATACCCCCAGAACGTTCCTCTTTCTTCCCTGGCTGCCTCCTCCAGGTACACTGCTCTAACCTGGTGGTGATTGGGGAATGGTATGGGGGCTTAGGGTTGTGGGTATACAGGCTCTTCCCCTCCTCACGTCTTGCCAGAGTCTACCATATGTATATCTCTCTTGGCAGGACAGCATCAGGCACCTAGGAAGGCACAGGGGAGAACAACTCTGCTGCAAAGAACAGCGGCGTGGGCCAGACACCCCAGGCAGGGCTGCAGTCAGTCTCTTCCTGTGTGAGACAATGAGAGGAAAAGGCCTCGAGTAGTACTGGGGAGGTTTAGATCAGATACCAGCAAATATTTCTTCACTGAGGAGGTTAACAAGTACTGGAACAGGTTGCCCAGGGAAGTGGTTAAGTTACCATCCCTGAAGGAATTTAAAGACCTACAGACTGGTGGTTAGGGACATGGTTTTGTAGTTGATTGGGAAGTGTTAGGTTTACAGTTGGACTTGATCTCAAAAGTTCTTCTCCATCTTAAATGTTTCTATGACTCTTTGATTCTATTACTCTGAAAGTCTTTACAAATATGTATGTTTTGAATGCTCTAGTTCCTGTTTCCTTCACTCCTGCTTGCTTTTTTCCCTCACATGCTCCCATGTAATTTTTTTTCACTCCACTAAGCATCACATATACTGCTGGTTAGGAGATGAACATACATCACCCACCTCTAGCAAAGTGGTCCTGAAGGCAGGCACCAAGTCTTCAACACTACTTTCAGGAAAGATGGAAGAAAACTTATTTACTACTAGGTTTTTAGTAAGGCAAGAATTTGGATGCATGACTGATCGACACTGGCTCTTCACCAGCACTGTACCACTTGGAGAGAAGGACAAAATAATACCATAATGCGTCTCATGCCAAGAATGGTACTGCACTGCAGTGCCTGCTCAAAACACCTCAGTAATGTAGTGAACAAATATCAAACTGAAAAATACCACCACACTCTTCATCTGTAGAAATTTATTTTCATAAATGTATTCCATTAAAGTTCATTTTTGCCATACTTCTAGTTTCGGACTTAAAATAATGTTAGGATCTAAAAAAGATAAAGAACTTAAGAATGAAAATAACAGCTAATAAAATAAAAGTGGGGTGGGGGACAGCGTTAGAGGGGATAAACTCATCATCCCTGGCTACAAAAACCTTTATGGCTACCAAAATTTAAATTTGCTTTGTCTACCATGTATTTCAGATCAGGCTACTCCTCAGAGTATTGTTTTGTGTCAGATTAATCTCAGTATTTTCTACAGAAGCTTCAGGATGATTTGCCCAGAAAAAGTTCTTAAAAGAGAAGGGGAAAAAAAATCCACTGATTGCAATTTAGATCAAATGTCAGTGATAGAATTAGTGAGGGACTGTCTTAAATCTTCAGAATGAGAGGGCCTGCTATACAGGAAGTTTCTAAAATAGAAGAATATTTCTCAGTTATGGAAAGAACAGCAGCAGGATTCTTATGATCTCTTAGATTTCATGAATTATTTATAACTGTTTCAGCAAACAATGACCTACATTGCCAACAGGCAAAACAGGTTACAGCTGGTAGATTTCAAGCAAAGTTTCTCTACCCCACGCTCTTATATGTGAAGAATATTCAGTGTTTAGCAACGGCAGGAAATGTTTAGACTGATGCAACATCTGGCCATGAACAGAGCCAAATAAACACACAAACTTTATATAATGGTTAAAATCTTCTTTCTGAATTTTAGATGGCTGCTCTCTTTGGTCTGAATTTCAAATTCTTGCCTTCTTTCTGGGAGTGTAATACCCTTCTAGGATCAGTAATGGACCAGAAGAAAATGTTTGAATTCAGAGTCTTCTCCTCCTCTAAGTTTTTCCAGGTGCACAGGTAGTGCTGTGTTTTTCCAGCCAGTGGAGTTACAAACATAAAGCTGTAAAACGGAGATTAGGCCCCCTAAGGGCTGAATTTAAGGCTTTACACTTAAGAGTGCTGAAGGAAGTGCGGCTGGCTACCCAAGAGAGGAGCTTGAGCATAACAGCAAAAGAGGGTCGTAAGTGCAACTCTCCCCCTAGTCGTTAATTTGACTTTTAAGGAAGCTACAAAAACATGCAAATATTAGGCTGATCCTACATGAAAGAAAAAATATTACGCAAATACATAAGAAAATTAGGTACCCACTTCCCCTCAGGCAGCTTCCTCATCACCTCAGCAGGGTACTCCAGACATACCATGAGCGTTTAGTTTCTCACACGATTCATGCATAGTAGGAAGCGAAGCATTCTCTCAAAACAGATGAGCAAAACTCAGGAAAACTCACCTGGAAGGTGTTAGAAAAAACCTGTGCTAGCCATACTACTACCCTCAGCTTAATTCTATTTGATCTCACATTTAGACAAGGATAAAGGGAGAGTAATTGCTGTATTGAAAGTTTGCCTACCAAAGAGTATAATATTAGTGAGGTACTGATCTCCACTCTAATAAAAGAAAAAATACAAATAGGAGTATGAATCTTTCTAAAAAGACCAAACAGCAATGTGGAGGGAGACTTAGGGATTTATGATTGATTAGTTTACTCCTCCATGGGTAAAATGACTGAAATATGACAGATCAAAAGCCATGTAGTGGTGAAGCAGTGTTACAAAAAATGTTCCTTATTTGAACAGTTATTTTTTTATCTTTTCTTGTTTTTCAAAGCAGAATTCTGTGAGCAGGGTATGAAAGTAAAGAAGTAAGGTTTAAAGCAAATGTCTTTTGTGTGCCTACATATGTATAAGACTCACTAGACAGATACAAATGATGAAAATATGCTTACTAAAACAATTAGTTCTAGAACAGGGTAATAGTTTAAGAACCCACAGAACATCAACAGTTTTCTAGTTATACACAGAAAAACATTAATAATAAAAGAATAATATGAATCTGCATTTTTCTTAAGTTCCTATTTAATTAGGATTCTTGAAATAAAGATGCGTGCCTCTGAGAAAAGCAGCACAAGTTTTTTTAAGGTTCTTCTCTACATTTTCAACTTATGTAACACACCTGAAAGCTAAGAGGAATTCAGCATGCATAGAATTAGAAATACACATTTGATGGCGACTTGATGTACTATATCAAATATTTTAGTGGTTTCAGAGTTTAAGGAGAATCTTAAAGATATACTCCAAACTGATGTACACTTTGACATAATTACCATCAAAGTATTATAAATCCATTGTTACTGCGTCACTTTTAAAGAAACCAAATTTGCAGAAGTTTAACAAAGAAAATGGATTTGAATTACTGTTCTATTCTCATTTTTGCACATTTAAAATCACCTTCCAATGTGTGTAGGCAGTGGAATGGTGGTCTTAATTGGAACATCAGATTACCTTTAAATGCCTCCTTTACCCTTCTGCATAAACATGAAGATTTAATTTCTATCCAGACCTTAGGAGTTTTTATGAGCAAATTATGCAGAAACAAAGGAAGAACACAGCAAGTGTCTAAAAGTAAGTCATTAGGGCAGGAAATGAAGCAGAATATAATTTTATCTAGTAATTATAACAAAGTAGAGTTTGATCAGGACACTAGAGTGAACTTTCTGACCTACTGAAAAACATTTAAAAGCCTGTGTAATTCAACTGGTAATACTGGTGATTTTTTCAACTTTTGCAGACATGTCCAAACAATGTTCCATTCATCACACAGAAGGAGATGTAGTGTAGTACTGTCTAAAAGGGAAAAGTGACACTTATATTTCTTTGAGTTGCTGACCTTCCTCAGGGAACTGCCTTTGTTGAGTACTGATGCTTAGGGCACTGCATCTCAGCCTGCACCTACGGTGTCTCTAATCAGCTTACAGCCTACAGCAAGATTTCCATCACTCATGCTTGGGCCTCCTCCACGTGTTTTCTCCAGCTTCTCCATAGAAAGTATTCCTCATGCCATCAAAAACTTATCTCTGAATTCTGCAACCTTTCACCTACGATCTAAGCTATGCTGCACTGTTTTTTGCCTTGTACTTCAAACTCCAAAAGCATGCCTTCTTTCATCTCTAAAGACTTTCCTATTATGCTCCTGGCCAGTGATGACAGACACACGAAGCATGTGTTAGTAAAAATAAAACTTGCTAAGAACCATCTCTTCAACACTGGGCTCTTTCCTTAGCGCGTCTATCTAGTAAAAATACTTGTCTTGGGCACCAAGTTCCATATTTTACTTTGTTACAGTTCAGTTTCAGAAGCATTTTCTTTCTTTCACATAGTTTTGATTTAATGTGATGCTTTTAGGATGACAATAGTGTTCCAGCTAGGGTTTTTAAACACCGAGATATATTCTGTACCATAAACATAGCTTAATTAAAATCTGTCTGGGATAAATAGGGAATGTGTTAGCTTTGGGCCCACAATATTTTTCTGATGGGGAATTCAAAACCTGGATCTAACAATATGATCAGTGAGCTTTGGGATAGTCCAATCTGTAATAGGTTCCTGTTTTATCATTATTACGAAAGTTAGTGGCCTAGGTAGCATCTTTCTGAACTTAAGAGAAAACAGTGTTTGCCCTTGTTCACGTAAATCCTCAGCATTTATAAGTAAAAAATTGCCTACTAAACAGGTGGCACTGGTATTTCATCTACTAGGTTTAGGGAAAACACCATTTATTTCCCCTCCTGTATCAAGGAGTCATTCATAAAAAGAAATGAAAAGAAATATCACAAACACACCTAAAATTATTACTAGCTTCAAAAAACAGTGATTTGAAAAATATTTTCCGACAGATTTACTTTCTGGAGTCATCTTAATCAATACTGAGGACAGATAGACAGATG
The DNA here is from genome assembly GCF_000691975.1 of Corvus brachyrhynchos. Classification (NCBI taxonomy): domain Eukaryota; kingdom Metazoa; phylum Chordata; class Aves; order Passeriformes; family Corvidae; genus Corvus; species Corvus brachyrhynchos. The sequence continues at coordinate 928,969 of NW_008239759.1, forward strand.
TTTTTTTCTCCACTGAAACATGCCAGAAATGCCCTCATTTACTCTAAATTGCATCTGACATCCTGGTATCATCAGACTACTCCAGGCACTCTAGCTATTGAAATATTTCCTGAGGAAAAACTACTTGACCTGTCAACACAATTACTGCCCTATTACAAGGCAAACAGATGCTTAGAAAAAGCACCACAGCATTTCTGTTCTATTCAGGGCTTTTCTGTATAAGCTTCTCTACTGAGCTCATGGAGGAGCATTCATCACTAAAAAAGCTTTCCTCACTGATGCTAGGAATCTATTGTCTCTCTTATACAGTACCTTTCTTTTAGGACTGTCATGACTTTGGTAATCTTTTCACATGTCATAGCTTTCTTCTAATAAGGTTTTTCTGCCTTGATCTTTTAAAAAGCTCAGAATGCTACTGCGAAAGAAAAAAGAAAAGGCAGGTGTTTATGGGTTACAATAATTCTTTCCCTGGAAGTACAAACCCTATGATTTTCACACATATTAAAAACAAAAACAAACAACCAAACAACCTAAAACAAAACAATCTTTCTTTTTTCTTTTAGAAGAAGAAAAACCAAAACCACTTACACAAAAACATGAATATTTTTTTCTACATTCTTAATCATGCTCTGTTAGTTTTCCTACATCATCCATCATGCTCTATTAGTCATTCCCTTACCTCCTTTTCCATTCTTACACTGTCACACATGCAAACACTGCCTCTCGCTAACCATGTTTCTCGTCAAAGCAGGAATTTCAGACTTAAAATGGGTGGCATCACTTGTATGGGGAAACCTGCTCCCTTTTGGACAAAGTACTCAACTGTGATTAGTCCCTATTAAACTACCCTATAAATAATGGAACCACTGGGATGAGCTACCTCTGAAGGAACTCATTCAAGATACTGCAGGCAGACTCCTGTCTAATCTCCCATTTTCCTGCTGTGGCAAGATGTGAACAAACTTTTTAACTGCTTTGAGCACAGACAGACCTTCGCCAAGATCAGCTGTGGCTCTGTAGTGACTGCAGAATAGTACAGGTATAATTGTTTCTTCCCAATGCTGGCAAAATAAAAAACAAACAAAACCCAAAAAAACCCAACCTGTGCTGGGGTGCAGTTACAAAAGCCTTGCATATATATATACTTATATACATATATATGCATGTTACCAATTTTGTTTCAAATATATATTTCCTTTCCACAACTACAGTAAAAAATAAAACTCCTTCACATACCACAGACCCTACTACGACTGCACAGAGGGAGCTGTGAAATGAACTTATAAAGTCAGTGAAAATATGTGAAGAGCAAAAAAAAAAATTATCACCCTTCCTGAAAGAAATCACTAAAATTACTAAAAAGAGCTTGAACTGCCTAGTGAATGGCCTGCATATTGGTTCAAAGTTACAGTGCCATTAAATATGACAGCACAGCATGTTTCCAAGTGGAATATATTTTCATTTTTGCAGAAGAGTTTTTACAGAGCCAGCATGAACAAAACAGTTATGGACAAGACAGTGACAGCACAGCAAAACAAAGACACATCTAACCATCACTAAATTTCCCCCTGCCCCCAAATAACTCCAAAATCTTCTTTCAAGGTTCACAACTGCCTATTGTTTTTCACAACTCGGAAAGAAGTTGCCAGACAAAGGAGATCTATCAGTGTTGTATCAACAATGGTGATTCAAAATATTCCTCTTTTTCCAGGAAGACAAAACCTGGAATATCTGTCCAATTTCCAAACAGACACAAAAAAAGTGTCTTCGGCACAGGGCCAATTATACTGTGAATTTTCATTACCATGAGAACTGAGAAAGGCTGGCTTCACTCAGAAGGATCAGGGTCCAAGTGTGGATGGATCCAGAATCCATAACTTTGTTTTTCCCTCCTTGTGACATTTTTAGCAAATTTGCTGGTAAACAAGACATCTCAGAGTTAAATTGTCATGAGTTCTAAAAGGAAGTTCTACAATCAAACAGAAGGTGCAAGAAAAGCTTCAACCATAAAGAAAAAAAAAACAAAAAACAAAAGAAAAGAAAACAAACCACAGGAGGAATTCAGCATTATTACAACAGTCTCAAAGTTTTATAGCCTTACAGGACTAAATCAAAATGCCACATTTCATTTAAAAGTTCAGATAAAGTTCACTGTGGTTTTACTAGTTGGCAGACCTGAAAGATAGTTTTACCTTACATTCCAGTATCTTCATTTAACTTTTTAAAAACCACTAATGGTTGCAGGCTGGCATTTCCAAAGCTATTATTAAGGTATGACCTCCCCTTCTTTTTTGCAGGTCTGTCTCTACTTAGTCCCAAGTCTAGAGGCTACAGATGTAGAAATTATCTCAGTATCTCAGTCATGAATATTAGCCTTCACTTATTGTTAAGCAAACAAGCCAAGAACACTCGGACCCCATTATACTCCATTCCTTTTTCAGAAATTTATTGGTCTATCTTTAGAATAGCTGAAATCTTTGCTGAATAGATGCCTCAATGGACTGGTGCCATGAGTCAGACTGGCAAAATTAGGCAGGTTCCTCTTTCAGATCAAGGTTATTTTGTCATCTGAAACAGTCTGCAGTATCCTGCTTTATGTATAAAGTACAGAAATTATTGCAGAAACAAAAATAACTTGCCTTTCATACTCCTAGAACAGGCAAGCTTCTACAAAACTGGCCAAGCCTTCTCAGTGCCATTTTTTGGAGTCTATAAAACCATACCATGTTACCTTATTTTTTGAAAATCTTCTGCCCGGAGCACAGACCAGGTAAATGTTCTGCTATAGACATGCTAAGCACCAATGGCTCATCTCCTACTGGCAATTACACTCAGAAAGAATTCACACCCACAGAGGTATGGAAGAAAGGCCAGGCACTTTTGTTTTTTGAAAGGAAGATATGCTACTAGCTCACACAGCCAGACTGCCAGCACTAAGGGTCAGTTTCCTAAAATCTATCTAACAATGAGAATTACAGAAACATAGCATTGTTCAATTTAGAAGGGACCTTAAAGACCACATAGTTCCAACTCCCCTGTTACGGGCAGAAACACCTTTCACCAGACCAAGTTGCTCAGAGGCCCATCCAGCCTGGCCTTGAACTCTGTCAGGGATGGGGCATCCACAACTTCTCTGGGCAAGCCATTCAAGCGCCTCATAATCCTCACAGTAAAGAATTTTTAATTTAAAAGCCCTTTTGTTAGGAAAGGAATGTTTCTTTTAAAAAATACTATCGTCCAACAATTGCACCAGCTCTTCCTGCCTAGATTTTATGGGGACATGCACATCATAAAAGACAGACTGCATTGCAAAAGAGACTCTTCATAACAATTAGTGCATCAGCCCATCAGCAATCCAGAAAAGACTAAGTCCTAAGTCTGCACCTCCCTCCATATCAGCCTTTATCATCAGAACAAGAAGCACAGATAAAACTTACTTATCTTTGGTATAAAGAGAGAATTAAAGAGTCTCTTAGCAGGCAGGAACCCATTTTAGCCAGCAAACTGAAACTTAACCTCTCCTCTGACATAAAACATAGAATGTTCCAGGAACACTACACAGAGAGAGAGAGGCATGAGCCCTCTCCTCCCCTCCTGCAAAGTAAGCCCATTTGTAACACCTGGACCAAATAAATACTCTTGACAAGGCCCATTTATCACTCTGGGCAGACAGAGGATGCACCTGGCCTCAGCGTGTTCTGGGCCAATAGGCAGTATTTCCCTATCTTGCAGGACAAACTGCCAGGCTGGAAAAAACAGCTCGTAGTGAGGCCTCTTGTTTCATGGTCTGATGTTCTCTGTGCAGCATCAATGGCTACACGGCTAAATGGTCCACTGATAATTGTCACTATGGATAGCTGCTATGTCATGATAACAAAAGCCCACCTCCATTTGATGAAACTTCTCCCTTGAGAGTTGGAGGCAACTAGATTTCACACTAGCAACATCATGGCCTCAACACACCACTGCTTTCACACAGCTCTGCATCCTTTTCAGAAAGCATGTTCCAGTGGGTTTGAGTTCACTTATCCCTTACTGGGATGTTTTTCCTGCACTTCTGTGCATAGAAATAACTGCAGACCAGATCTTTGACACATTTATTGGATGATGACTGTCACACAGTTGTTCAGGGCACCTGAGGCAGCATGAGATTTCTTGCCAACTGCACCTGATAACTGAGAACAGAAAGGTTACTCAAAGCCTCCCTCAATGACCACTTCAATTCTGGGGTGTCAGAAGTGTTCAGAGCAGTGCTCTTCCACTTAATATTTATTTTAAGTAAGTCATCATTTTCACTTCACAGCATCAAGATGCTCCACTGATTTAAAAGACTGTTAATCCCATTACTCGATTTGCAAAACTAATCTTTACTTAAACATCCTGCTTGCTTTGCTAACTCTTGAGCAAAACCCTGTTGAATTCATACAAATTCTATGAAATGCAGCAATGAAATCTATCATTTTATGTCAAAGTTGACAATATTAATGCTGCTTCCTTTGCTCAACATTCCCCATATTTCAGATATTGAGCAACTTGGTCTGATAAAAAGTGTTCTTGCCCGTGGTAGTGCAGTTGGAGCTGAATGATCTTTAAGGTCCCTTCCAATTCAAACCTTTCTGTGATTCTATGATATCAAAGATTATCATCTTGACAAAGTTTTAGGTTTGAGGTTTTTTTGCGTAAAGTGAACTTCTTCATTCAAATTATCAAATTTGGTCTGAGTTTCCCAAAGTAGGAACTTACCCATAAGCAATTACATATTACACACATACCGGCTTCCTTTTCTATGTACTCTGCAAACAAAATGCTGAGAAGACTTTTTTTTCAGTTGAAGCTTTTCTGTAATGCACTTTGCAAGAAATTTAGGGGGAAATGATTGTCTTTATAGCAGATTTCTAACCTGTTTTTGAATCTAGACTAAGAAATAAACTTTTCAGACCCCTACCAAAAAAAATCAAGAAATCAATTTTGTAAAAAACATTGTAGACATTGTTTTAAACTGAGCCAACTTTGAAATGGATACTAGAATTTTTAAAAGCAGAACTACACGTTCAGCGGTCAGCAGCAACACAAATTTGTAGCATTTTAGATCCAACATCCCACGCATGGTCTCAGTCACACTGGCTTTAGCTAAGACACATACTGTCTCTCTGTACGTTCTGGATTCTACTTGTTCTATAGGCTCTGGTCTTAGAAATTTCGTGGTTTCTTCCTCTTTTTTTTTTTCCCTCCACTCATTTACTTATTTTATACAAACAGGGGGGAAAAAATACAAGAAAATCTATCCACAAAGGCAGGGATAGGCTGAGGCTGATGCGTTTAATGGGACACCTTATTCATTTTGCTGAATCTGTTGTTTAAGATAAGGATTTGTGCTATTAAAATATTTAAACAACCGCCTATTTCCTTAGTAAATATCCTACTCTAACACTTCCTGAATGTGTCTTTTCTAGTTGCCTCCAATCGCAATTGTGTTTCCTGTCAGTTTGAACTCCACCCCTAGCCTAGACACTGTCTCAGGGATTTACATGGCTGGACTTACGTACCACCATGCCAAAAGTCCTGCTTTATCAAAGCTTTTAGCACCTCACATCTTACTTCTGCTCCGTGTCAGTGCTGGAAGATTTCTTCTGCTGCCTCTTTCCATTTTTAAAGGAAGAGAAGTTGTTGTAATTTTTACAGGACAGTTTGCCCACTCAAGACATCTGGAAGTTCATATCTGTTTGGAGGAACACTATCTCAAAGCGAATGAGGACAAAACTGGAGAAATGACGGAATAGTTCTTGCTGGTAAACCAATACATTCCAACATCAGTTAATTACACACTGAGTGATAGTGAAATTGGACAAACTATGTGTAGTCATACTCCTGTATGCTGTTATTTATGTACGGTTATTTATGTTCTAATACATGTTAATTTTTCATTAGCTGCTCTGGTACCTGGTAAAAAGGGAAAGCTTGCAGCATTTTGCGTATCACAGAATCATAGAGTAGCTTGGTTTGGAGGGACCTTAAAAATCATCTAGATTCAACCCCCCTGTCATGGGCAGAAACAACTTTCACGAGACCAGGTTTTCTCAGAGGGGGGCCAGCCCCAGCCTGCCCTTGAACACTTCCAGGGGCGGGGCATCCACAGCTTCCCTGGGCAAACTGTTGCAGTGCCTCACCACCCTCAGAGCAAAGAATTTCTTCCTGTAATGTAATTGAAACCTACTCAGTTTTAAGACATTCTACCTTGTCCTGTCACTACATGCTCTTAAAAAAAGTCTCTATCTTTCTTTCAGGTACTGGAAGGCTGCAATTAGGTCATCCGGAACCTTTCTCTTTTCCAGGCTCAGCACTCCCAATTCTCTTAGCCTTTGCTCATAGGAGAGGTGCTCCATCCCTCTGATCAACTTGGTGACCTTCTCTGGACTCACTCCAACAGGTCCCTGTCCTTCCTGTGCTGGGACCCCAGAGCTGGATGCAGTGTTCCAGGTGGGGTCTCAGCAGAGCAGAGGGGCAGAATCCCCTCCCTCCCCTGCTGGCCCCACTGCTTTGGATGCAGCCCAGGACACGTTTGGCTCTCTGGGCTGTGAGTGCCCATGGCTGGGTCATGTCC
>NW_008239759.1:935584-938948 GCF_000691975.1 Corvus brachyrhynchos
CAGCACCCCCAAGTCCTTCTCCCCAGGGCTGCTCTCCATCTGTTCATCCCCCAGCCTGTGCTGATACTGGGGTTGGCCCTGACCCGGGTGTAGCACCTTGCACTTGACTTGTTGTATCTCCTAAGGTTCCCACGGCCTCACTTCTCAAGCTTGTCCAGGTCCCTCTGGATGGCATCTCATCCTTCGGGTGTCCCACCTACACCTCTCAGCTCGGTGTCATCTAAAAATTTCCTGAGCATGCACTTGATCCCTTTGTCTGTGTCATTAATGAAGATACTGAATAACACTGGTCCCAATACAGATATACTGAAGTCTCTTTATAACATTAGAATCCCTGTGAGTCTCAAAAGTATATTTACCTTTTCTTTCCTTTTTAGAAGAGCCACTCTTAAGAAGTATCACTAATCATTGTATGTAAAGGCACAGGAAGTGAAAATCTAGTTTCAAATTTGGAATGTAAAGACAAACTACAAAACTGTCTTTTATTTCTTTGAGGCAGGCGATATTTTTGTGTCAAACATGATGTTTATTTATTAATTATAATTTCCTACAGCAAATCCTAGAATTGTTTCTTTTTGGTTCAGAGGCATACAGGCTCCTTCACACTTCTTGCATTTGCAATGCTGATGTTTTCCAATCACCCCAACATGCAATAAAGAAGTCAGTGGGAATTGTTTTCTTCTGCTTAACTGTATGCCTCCACATTATCCTGGGTCATGAAATTAAAAGGTAAACAGTATTAGCTATGTACTCTTACTGCTGGAACCTTAAAATAAAATGCAAATACTAAGCAAGAGCTTTGTGATCAAATTATTTTACCACACCTCAAATAAATATTATTAACTGTGTACTGTACTATCCTATACTGTACAAAAGATTAGGGAAGGATACTACATAGCCCAAGCTTTCTTCTTCTCATGAGAGTGGCTGAAAGGCTTAAATCCAACTGCAGAAATTAATGATGTTTTTCTGTAAGAGTAGCACAGATAATAAGAACCTTTTTTGTAAAAGCATATCTAGAAATGCCAGCTGAGTCATCAGGTGAGCTGCCCTCTCCTCCTCCACCAAAATTTTCTTCTTTTGTCAAATGCAAGCAAAACTACTGTTAAACTGAACTACAAAATTGTTTCCCTAAAATGAAGTGGTATTTCACTTTTTCTTAAATTCGAAATTAAGAAGATGATACTGTAAATCCTTGCAAGATGAGAAGTTTTCATTCTTATGACTGAACCTTACTACTGACACTCACAAACACCTGCAAGTGCATCTTCAGCTTTTTAACAGATACCTTGAGTGGTACAAGTACTCTTGCCCCAGTGGAGCATCTCACTTAAGCACGTGTTTACATTTAAGCAAAAAAGAAGCAGTTTTTAGAAGTAGCTAGTGGTTTATGTTGAGCACAAAATAACAGATTAGAAAACATTTGGAACGATTTTTCTGTAACTATTACTCACATTCATAGATAACTCTTGTATTCCTTGTAATTATGATATAAACCCTGACAAGTTCCCCTTTTCAGCTGTGCAATTCTGGAGCTAAACACATGAAACTGAAGACAGATTCTGGGGCAATCTGTGCAATGTGTACACAACAGGGGCACTGATCCAAAAGTTTATAAATCTGGAAAAAGGATGACACTACCTAGAATCTTCAGTAGATTCAGATGCAAACAGAATTTCTTACAGTTGCAGTATTTAAACCAGCAATGGCAACGGACTCATTGTTTTCTCCTAAATATTGCATTTTGAAAAGGATTAGGAAGGAAAAAAGGGTAATTTGCAAAAAAAAGAGAAAATTATTGAGAGACCATGACTTCTGATCACAATATGCATTTCAGAAGTGATTTCACCCACTTCCAGTACTTCTGCCCTAACAGATCCAGAAGAAAGGATGGGAGACTAAGGAAAATACTCTAGATTTTTTTTTTTTTTTGGTCATTGGTATCTTCAAAGTGCTTAAGACAAGCTTATAATTTCACCGTCAGTCTTCTAAACTGTTATTCTGTGCTCAACATAAACCAGTAGCTATTTCTAAAAATAAATTTGTTTTTGTCTTCCTGTGACTTCGGATCTAATTCTGCTCTTGTATCAGAATTGCAACAATATGCAAAAGGAAAAGCTGCACAGTTCACCCTTGCTTTGACAGAGTGTGAATATTTTTTAACTGAAGAAAAACCAGAACATGTCAACGGTATTTCTCATGGTATTTTATAGCCGAAAGAACTATATACTTTTATCTATTTCAGCCATTTTTTAAGAATCACAGCTGATTTCAAACTCTTTAGTTCAAATATATATATCTATGACTATAATCTTTCTCCCTTATAACTGTCACAATATAAAGAACATTCAAACTTCCTTATTTATGTCTCAATGCTCAACAGTGGGATGAAGGGGGAAAAAAAAAAGTCACAGTTCCTCTAAGTGGACTGCCTCAATCTACACTGCTACACCGTATGGCCCCCAAGCCTGTACGAATACAGAGCTTTCATGCTGAAACCGGATGCATCTGTACCAGATAGCTGTGTCCATGGATTACTCTGTGAATTCAACCCAAGGACTCAGGAGATCTAAGCTTCTGTGGATGAAAAGAGCATGGAAGAAACCCAATGGAAAAGAACATTAAAAAACCTATAAACTGTTAATGCCCTAAAGAAGAATAAATTCATTTTAAAGTTGTTTTAAATAATTGTTTTACAATATATCATGTAATTTGGCCAGACTAGGACTCCACTTGCCACTCTTCTAATAGATCATTTCATCTAACAAAAATATTGTTTAACCTTGTCCAAAATAACATCATCTCAAACTAATCCAGACAGCTACAGCATAAAGTGTATGCAGCACAGTGCTAACAAAGATAACTGAATAATGATGGCAGAACACAAAACTAAGAGAAGTTTCTCTGGCACCAGACTTGTAGAATCGGTCACTTTCAGCACTTCTACTGATACAATAACCGGTTGTTTTCTTGGAAACAAAATAGGGAAGTTCGGTAAGAAACCCCGCATTTTAAAGACATTTTTTCAGGCATAAAGCTTTCACAGGCTATGCACCATTCAGACAGTAGCCCTACTTTTGTGTATACTCGGCTTTGTTTAAAACCTGCCACCAAAATAACGTCTCGAGATAAAGAAAAATCAATTTTCTTTCGCACCTAAGTTTTAGATTTAAATTTCTGAGACACTGGGCTAGTGGTATTTATTTCTCGAAGCATTGCAATACAGGAAGGTTTCAGGCTGGTGGTGCGTTTCCAGCCGCCCGCTCCTACCCGACACGAGTGCCCCTCTCTGCCGCCGCTCCTTGGGACTCTCTTGTGTTCCAAGCGCTACACCCTTCCTCCCACCTGCTGCTGCGCGCTCCGT
>NW_008239759.1:939252-982147 GCF_000691975.1 Corvus brachyrhynchos
ACGGACTGCGTGACGTGGGTGCCTTGGTGCCGCGTGACGGGGCTGTCCTCGGGACCCCGCGGTGCCGGGTCTCCTTGGGACCCTTGGTTTGGGCTCCTTGTAGCGGCGGCGTTGCCTCCCGGGCATCTGGCTTTGGAAGATGGACGTGCCGTTGGTCAGCACCAGGCTGGGGACAGAGAATCGAAGTGTGTCAATTGCGGGCTTCTCGGAAGGGAAAAGCCAGTGTGTGCGTATTGGTGCACACACCAGTTGCGAACTGGTGAATTCTGGAATATTGAAGTTCTGTGTTCTTTGGTGCTTTGTGTGTACTACGCCGAGAAAAAGATTCAGACGGTTTCCTTTTGGAGCAGCACGGGGGCCGGCCATAGCACGGTATCACTACTGTTACATTTCGTACAAAAAAAAAATTCTCCCATATTTTGATCAAACATTTGTAGCAACTCCAGGTGTGAAGGAGATTCCAGTGTCCCAGACACTTAGCTTGAAGGAAGGTCCTTCTTCAAGGCCTCCTCAGCACCCTGTGTGACGGAGTTAATTCCTATTGGCAGGTGATACTACACAGCCTAAAAGTGCCACTATCTTTTTCCCGGGACTGCTCAGGGACAAAGTGTTGCTGGTGTGGGTTATACAGGACTGATGAGTGGCACAAAGCGCCTTGGGTGAGGCCTGAGTGGGCAGGTCCCCTTCAGCGGTGACTGTGCTGCGTGACAGTGTGGCGTCCCGTGATGGGCAGTGCTTGCAGCAGGAAAATTCACTTCCTTCTTCCCCATAATAAATGGGGATACAGGCATTCCCCATAATGAGGGATACAGGCATTATTTTCAATCAAAACACTGTCCCTCTTTCCTTATTGGAAAATGAGCTGTACACCCACCTGATATTCAGGTGAGCTGCCAAAGTTCAAATCTCTCCTATTTCATGCCAGTTAAAAAGGTCTCTGCTTTTGGTTCATTTCAATGAGACTTTTGTTAATTGCTGTAATGGTGGTGCATTTCTTACTGCAACTATGTTAGAAAAAAGATAATAACTTAGAAAACCTGATTCTTGCACCTGTTTTCATGGTATTTTTGTTTTCCTGTCAAAACCCAAGTGTGAACAGATTTGCAGGAAAAAGCTTTTGGAAAGTCATTATTGGACTATGAACTGTTTTTTAAGGGGAAGTCTCAAATTGGTGGAAAAATCACCAGTACTGCATAAGCAATTGTACTGGACCTAGCTGGGAAGGAATTAGCTTTCATTACAGCAGCCAATATGGTGGTATATCTTTGATTTTGGCTAGAAGAGTATTGATACCACACTAATAATTTGTCTATTCCTGTACCGCTACTTGCACAATGTTGAGGCTTTCTCCATTTTTCACTCTGCCCCTGTCCCCATTGTGTAAGCTAGAGGTGCACAGGAAGTTGGGAAGGAACAGAGCTGGGATAGTTGGCTGCAACTGAGCAGAGGGATAGCCCTTACCACGACTGGCACTCAGAACTGGGGACAGATGAAGAAGGGTGGAAGGATATGGTCTTCTTCCAAGGTGGCCACCAATCTGAGATTTGCTGGTTGTCACTGTGCTTGTGGGAGGTAGTGAGTGACCAGCTCTGCATTATTTGGTGTAGTTGTGCTCTTTTTCCTTCACCTCTTAAATTACGTTTATCTTGACACATGGCTTTTTTTGATCTCCCTGTTCTGTCCTCAGTCCCTCTGGGCAGGGGGAACTGAGCACTCACTGTGTGGGTGCTAGGCAGCTGGCCTGGGTCAGCTTATGGCACCAGTAGAGGGGAATTCCAGTAAGTGAAGTAAATACTCTTTAGGCTGTCCAGTTTACTTTTTCTTTCATTTCATATGAGATTTAATACAAATAGCTGAGTTCTGTGGTACTGATTTTTGGTAAGGTGCCCCACAACAGTGGAGTATCTTATTTAATGTGTCACATGTAAGGTTGTATATTAGCTTATCCTAACATATATATTATCATTCTGAAGCTTTCCTGTGATGTGTGGCCAGCTCTATTTAAGGCCAGTAATCAGTAAAGTGAAATAATTCCTCCTTTTTTCTGGAGACATTTGATAAGTGTAAATCTGGATTTTCTGGAAAGATTCAGTAAATCTGTGGATTTTTCTACCTAACGTGAATATATACGGTAGAAATTAATAATTTGTACATGGTTTCCAACTAGTTGTGCAGTATAATAACTGCAACAATTCACTTTGTAATACTGCATACTTTTTGGGAGTATCTGAGGCAGTTTCAATGTTTTCATTGCAATATATATATTGCAATATAATTTGAAGACCTCTGCCTTCAGCAGTCATGATCATTTGCTAAAATGATTTAATAGAATATTCCCAAATCTAATTACTATACTGACTCTAGGATCAGTAACATTTATAAAGATGAATTATGCAATTGAGCTCTCCAAAATTTGCAAATTTGGAGTTATAAAGCGTCTGTTCTGTTGCCTTCCTTCTGTCTTCATTGTTACAGGGACTAGGTGTTTTGGAGAAAATACAAGTAGGTATGTTGAAGTAAGACTTTTTTCAGTGAAGCTGCCATACTGAGGCATTATTTTTTATTTCATTCTCCAAGAGGGAATTTTTAGGTTGGTTTCTGTCCTACAAGTGTAGTGCAACTTTTGCAGATGCTGTTTGCCCTGCTAGATTTCTGCTCGAGCACAAGGGGTACTACTGTGGCTTATCCTTTAGGTAATTACAGGCTGAAACTGAGTGTTTTCTCAAGTGCCATCTCCATTTCTGTAGTAGGGAATGCTGAAGTCGAACTGATGCTTTGTTGTCTGATTGAATGTGAAATTCTGTAAAACGCATAGCAACAAGAGATACAATGCCACTGACAATTTTATTTGAGGTTCAAATTCTCATGTGACCATACCTACAGCCAAAAGTAAAAGGTCTTTATGATAGAAGAAGTAAGTGTCAGTAAGATGGGACTGTACATCTCTACAAAAAGAATGCAGAAGTGAATAATTTTTCTTAAGGCATATAAAATTTCTGCACATCTCATTGAATTCAGTCACTGTTTGAACAAAAATATGTGCTCTTTGGGATGTATTTATTATCTACTTCATTTTAATTTTGATGGAAGCAGTGATTCCATGTTACCACAATAGCAGTAAACAACATTTAGAGAAAATCAATAGTCAATAGCCTGAAAGCAATGTTGTGACACAAGAGCAAATGTCATAGAATCATAGAATCATAGAATGGTTTGGATTGGAAGTGACCTTAAAGATCATTTCAACCCTCTGCCACAGGAAGAGACACCTTTCACTAGAGATGTCCTGAACTGAACCAGAAGCTTCAAAAAATAAGGACCATAATCTCACATCCTTTGGCCTCCTTCTGTTATACAAGGAGTTGCAAAGACTTTATATAAGAACCAGGCCTGAAGATGTTTCATAGATTTTAAATACCAGGTATATGTGTTCCATAAGAATTTCACTTACTTATATCTCAATTTAAGTGGAAAACACTAGTGGCAATCCCTAGGGGAAACTGAGTACAATTAAACAGAAGTAAACTGGGGGAGATGTCGAACAAATTAATTGAATTGCCTGCTCATTGTAAGAATCTATAAATCATGACTCTTTCGGTTACATACTAATTTACTGCTTTGAACAGAAATGTCAGTAGCAATACTCTTTGCTATATGAAATCAAGAGTGACAATCAGGGCTGTGAAGGTATTTTCTTTATCAGTTCACAGTAATTATAATTATATCTGTGTTATTTTATGTCTATATAAATATAGCTATTTTAATACTGTATTTTTTTGCATGCAATAGCCACATTTATCACCTTTCCCCTCTATTTTTACCTTTAAACAAGAAATATGTCATGCTTATTAGACATGTCTGTTATAAAAGTGTTGATAGTTTTCCTCGCCAGTGATTAAGAATAGTTATAGAATGTACATTTTACACATTAAAGAGTGCGATATGAGGAGGCATGATGTCTAAATTTAAAATTTTGTGTGGCACAATGCAGGCTAAGATTGTAGATTAGTTGAGAAAAGCTGTGTTCTGAGCCTAGATGGCTTTACAAAACACATGCTTACATGGAAATGAAGATTTGGGCCAGTGTGGTCTTTATGACTTCCTGCACTGCATGCCTATGACTAATTATTGGTTCTAGCTTTTGGTTTTATAGAAATGATGAGTCTTTAAATGAACATTAAAGAATGGTGCATTGCATGAAAACAATGGCTGAAAGAAGGAAAAGCACATACTATAGTAAGTTATGATTGGACAAAAACCAGGGCTTTTTAAAAAGTAAATGTTTCTGTAAAATAATTACCTAATTGTAGCACAGAAAATAGCCATGGCAGTGGACAACAAGGAGATGATAAACTGACTTTTAAGAAGATTTGAGCAAAATTCTTGAGAAGAATTTATTAGCATTAGTAATCTCTGCTTTGAATGAAAATCACCATAAAGATAAAAAAAAAATAAAAGAGGAGGTTACATAATCATGTTTTAGCACACTGCATTGGGTGAGATGTGTGGTATTATTAACTGTCATGCCTCCTGGTCATATGCATTGGCATTTAAGCATGTCCAATTTCATTCTAAGGCTATTATATATTCATATGGATAATAAAGCAGCCACATTTATGCTGAATCAAGGACATAAGTAAATAGAGACAAATGGACAAGATTTTCAGGTCCTTAAGAGATTTAGAAATGAAAATATTAAAAAATGTTCCCACTGTAAGCCTACCAGTGGTACACAAAACTCCTGATTTTTTTATTTTCAACTGAAATTATGTTGGACTAAGTATAACCTGTAAATACTACAAAATACTTCAGTAATATTTTTATACATATCTATATATCTATCTATATTTTTTGTATATATATATATACATACTTACAAATAGAAGCCAGTTCAGTATAAACTCTCTTATGGGACTTTTCTATACTACTTCTCCTAAATTCTCCTGTCATGCCTTTGTCAATGAGCCCCTCTCTAATCTGAAGGAACAGTGAGGAGACATGAGAGAGACACTGCAAGAATCAGGTTGGATGCAGCTGTAGTTTTATTCTGCGTGTAACATTTGTCACCTGTTTCCTACAGAGCCAGTCACTCGTTCTTTGCACTGTAGTCAAGGATCTTGTATTTGATTAAATGCAGTGCTGGCACAGGCTGCATCTGTGCATTTATGCATTTATTTAATCTATTAAACCCTTCTAAAAAATGAATTAGCTGTCACCCACAGTGCTTAGAAGTGGTAATCTGAGATGGACCCGCACTGCTTTCTGAAGAAGCAGAAAGAGCATACCAAATAGCAAGAAATACTCCTTTTTGTGAGAACAAGTTGTGGAGAAACACAGTATGTTTTTCTATGAAGCCAGTTTATAATGGTCTCAGTATCTGATTGATGCATAAAAGGCAGATCTCCTATTTCTGGATTGTACTAACTCTGGAAGAGCTATGAAGCATTTCCACATCACTGCACCTGAAATAATGAGTCCTGCCAGATCTGAGCTGACCTTGCATGCCAGTCATAAATATTCTTCCAGCCAAACAGCGTGGGCACCTCCAATCCAGGATTCACTGTCAAATGAATCAGGCTACAAAATACTACAAAATTATAATGCAAAATATTAACTATGTGTTCACATGACCCAAATTTCTTCTTTACAGTCAGAATAAGTGTTTAGTTAATATTAGAGTTGTCATGAATAATTTTGTTTTAATTTGTTTGCTGCTGCAAGATATCTGGGGTCTTCACGCTGAAACAGTATAGCTGAGATGATGTAGTCTAAGGAATATCTTGAAGATGCACAAATGGCATTTTTCAGCCTTCCATTGCATTTTATTTTCTGAGACTTGATTTAGAAGTGACTTAACTTTTCCACAGCCTGACTCTGAATAAAAACTACAGTAAAGTGTGTAAAAAAAAATATTCTGAACTCTTCCAAGTACTTCGAACACCCCTGTCTTACCCATGATGAAATTGATTTGGGAATCCTTGGATTGCAAGTGTATTAACATTCCTTTCAATGTGCACGAGGAGCAGAAGTTTGGCTATTTAAATCAATATGCCATTTGTACTGGTACTTGCTACCTAATTTTGAGCATACAAAAGAATTTTACCAGAAAGAAGCTGTACTTCTAAGAGATACAATAATGCATGTCATCAAGAAGACAGATTTTCTGCCAAAAAGCAGAAGGATTTTACAATTAGAGTTTACTAAGCCTCAAATTTTAGGCTGGTTTTCTAGTTTTTTAGTCCAGATGATAAGAAGATACAGCATTTGTTTAATGACATTTTTTTACCTGTGGGTCAACAAATACACACACACGCACACATTTTAAATGTCTTTAAACAGTCTCTGATATTTTATCTTGGACTAGATCAGTTTGAACTCAAGCATTACTTTTAAAATACACTTACCTATAGAATTATGCAGAGCCATCAGAAAGAATTAAATCAACACAATAATTGCTTTTTTCTTTTTTCCCATTGTTACACCAGAGAAAAGGTTGAGGTTCTCTGTGCAAGAATGGAAGCATCACATGGCCATACAAAAGCTTTTGAGCTCTAGGGGACAAGACAGGAGCAACATCAGTTTTTTATAAAACTGAGGCTTAAAAAATACTTAGAACGAATCATGAGTCTGGGAAGCTGAAAGACCTCTTTTATCTTCCTTGAATAAGAACATGGGAAAAATAATCTCAACCAAATTTCTGTCAAAGTTGACCCAAGAGCACACATAAAAGCATTTGTAGCTCCTTGTGAACTGAAACTGTTTGAGATCTCACAGTTTTGAAACAGAAAGCAGAAGTTACCTTGATTTTAATCTTATTTACATTGATGTTATACAACAATGACTTCTCTATGTCTGGTGGACTTCTTAATTAATGCTGTCAAAATGTCCTTTGTGCCTATATTATATGTTGTTTCTAGCCATTTTCATAGTGAAACAAAACTCTTAAGAAGCTGCACAGAAAAATTGAATGAACAAACCCTAAATGAAAAAGGAACATCTGTCTAGATTATTTTTAAAAAGGAGACATGGTGCTTGAGACAAAGAGAAAAAAACAATAGTTAAAAAAGCAGCACCTGGGGGGGTTTAGTCAGACACTGTACTGCAGGTATCCCTCATTGGGGGTGGAAGTAGAAGCACTAAACTATGCCTTGCAACATTAATCACATATGAATAATGTCCTTCCAGAAGAGTCACAAACACAGCACTTCTAATAGCAAGTGAGGGGTAAAGAACTAAGGTATGCTATATGCAAAGTATCAAAAGCCGGTCTTTTTTTGTTACTTTAAAAAAAAACAGGAATAAATAATACAAATAAAACTGTTTGAACTGTGAAGTTATTTAAAACAACTGGACTTCCTTTGCCTCTCTGCATCTGTGGAGCAAGATGGGGTGATTTTGTCAGGGGTTTTTTGTTGAACAAATAAATCTCTTTTCTGTATTTAACATTTTTCAAGTGCAAATCATGAAGATCTATATATGAATGCTGTACAAATTGTCATAACGGGGGAAACCAGACTTTGACCCTGAAGGCAGGTACACTGCAGGAAAAGTTTGGAGGCAGATGTGTTCAAAAGACTTCAGATGGCTCCAGATACCCAAATAACAGTCTGGTCTGGAGTGTTGGAGTCTCACTGAAATACCTGGAGAACTGATGCTCGGTTCCTAGTCCCTACCAAGCCTGATTCATCTCTTGCAAGTCATACAACAGCGTAGAACTCAGAGTGCTAAACCAACGTGTGTCTCTGACCCCACATGGTGTGTTTGCAAGGATGGAAGACATGCGCTCTGGAAAACAGAAATAATTGAAAATCACCAAGTTTTTAGAAAGACACTGTACATGGATACCACTGCCCTAGATTAGATTCAATTATCCTTCCATTTTGCAGTCTTTCAAATAATTGAAAGGCAGCTCCATGGTGGCTGCACTTTTTATCAATCTCCAGATTGTCTAGCCATACAAGACAAAGTTTATAAAAAGATGCTGATGGATGAAGGAGATTGTGATTGCAAGCTTACAGGTTAGAGAAATATTTATACTGTAACAACTTTCCTTGGACTCTATTTTGAAGAGGCATTTACATTGCATTTGTGAGATGCACTGTGTTCTTGCTGGGTACTATACACTCTCTCAGATCTCACTTTCAGGCCTTTCAAGTCCAGCTGGAAGAACATTCTGGTTTCTTTTCCTCCCCCCCCCCCCCAAAAGTTATTTTTATAAAGTGCCACTTTATCTTAATTAATTATTCTTTGCTCTACATGGGCTGTGGTAGTTACAGCCAAAGGTAATTGCTTTCCCAACTTACTCATGCACTTTTTATAGCTTGAAAAATGCATCAATAGAAACTGAGACAGGTGGTCCTAGTTCGCTTTTGGATCTAAAGAGACACATAGGTTGTCAGTTGCATTAGTTGGGTATTTCAGGGAATTCAGGACATCATGAACATACTTCCAGGTTTCTTCATTAAATGTGTTAAGAGGAACAGTGGACTATTGTGGTGATTTTGATTACATGGAATAAGCATTTTTTATGAGAGATTTTAGTCAACTTTGAGGCTGACCCTGTGTTCATATTTTTTAAAGCTGGTACTGCCTTAGTTTAGAACATTTATATTGTTGCAATTTTCATTTTCTAAGTTTCTGTTAATATATCTTGACCTATTCATGTTTAAATGCTCAGAAATCTGTGATGAGTGTTGCTTGGAACATACTAGGATCTCAGCTGTCTGTATCTATATTGCTATAAGGCAGTGGTAGATCCATGACTCTAGGGAGAGTTCATTTACTTTTTATGATTTCCTACATCCATTCATGCACATGCTTCCCAACGTGCTTCTCTCTTTCTTTCTCTTTTCCACTCTCTCCACAATATATATTCTTCTTTTGTCACATCTGTGCTCCTGTAAGATGAACAAGTTTTTTCAGTAAAGTAAATGTCAGTGAAAGGGCAGCACAATTTTTTGAACAATTCTGCCATATATAAATACAGGCTGCAAGTATTACTACCTCTGAATTTCTGTCTCCTTAGCAGCACTGTGTGCTGCATTAGACCAGCTTAGGAAATATAATTTTGTATTTACAATAAAGTACAGAAAAATATTATGTCAGTGCATCAAATCTATTTTCAATTGTACCAAGACAATAAATACCTGTGTGAGTAGACAAAGGCAGGCAGCACAAAACCATGTCTGAAATGCAAAGAGTAAATTTATTTCATTATGTCGCTAGCAGGAGGATCCTGGAGCAACACCAGAAGGTGTTGAGAGACACTCAAGCAGGAACAGAGGCACTGTCGGGCTCATCTTAATGGCCAGCAGGACTCTTGTTTGTGCCCATTTATCAAGGACTCATGCACACGTAGTTTACCACCATGCTGTGACTTCCCCTGTACTTTTTTTATGATCTCTGAGCTTTGATCTTCTCTTTCCCAAGACAGGCAGCTCAAACATGTCTGTGACAGTGCGTCCAAATCTCTCCAAACACCTGTGTTATCTCTGCACAGAAATTCTACTTCTCAAAACAGACAAAGTACAAATGGTTGTAGGCATAAAATATGGCATGCCCACACTATTGTTTTCCAGGCTTTGGCAATCCCAGCTTCAAGATTACTTGAGATAACCTACCATCCTCCTCACCATTCTTCTGCTTTCAACCCATTCCTCCCAACAACATCTAATTCAGAAGTTCAGCAATATTTCATAATGGGTCTCCACAAGGTAAGCTTCTGATTTTTTTTTTCCATTTATTATTATTTATATAACATAATGGAGGTGCATGATGTTTCAGGGATTTATAAGGCAAATCCCCAGACCTGTGGATGTAAAACCAAACATGACATATAATAATGTGTGTAGATGGGAACAATATGAAAATAAAAAATGAAAAGGCAAGAGGCTTTGCCTAAGGAAGAGAATGTATTAACACACATATAGAAATAATACATTAAAAGACCATTGAAGTCACAAAATTAAATATTTGAAGTTAAGAAATGCTAGAATTGAAAATTCTATGCAGTATTTTAAGTCATCCTGCTTGACTGAATCTGTCTTCTGAACTTGCATGGCCTGTAAGCCATCTTTTCCAGGAACCCTGACTCATGGTATGGATAGGGTAGACTTGCTCTGGTGGTGAATCAGGTTGGATAGACATGACTTTTGCTGATGAAATTCATGTAGGTTTTTTTAGTTGGACTGGGCATTACTTGATGAATGAGGATTTTGCCTATGAGGAAATGCTAAACATTGTATACACATAGATGTTTAAAGGACAGTAATTTTGCACTGAGCCTTCTCTGTGGTTACTCTTCACAGCTGAGAGTGTCTTTCTGTGTGTTAGTTTACTGTGCTTTCAGAGAGGAAGGCCCTTCCTCCCATCTGCCTCTCCTCCTCCCTCCCTGTACTGGGGGGCTGGCAGTGGCTGCCCGCACAAGGGTTAGGAGGACAGCTGATGTCCTGTCAGCATGGATTATAGCTTACTGCACTGCACATTTTGATGGTAGATGAGCATTAATAAAAAACCCAGAACTTGGCAACTTGCTTATGAAATAACTGCCCCTGTGAAATGAATGAAGCAGGGCTTTTTCAAAAAATTTGTGCTTATACAGCTGCGAATTGTGTACTTTACAGCATGCACATAGTGAGTTTATAGTGGGTTACATATGTGACTTCGGTTCTGAATTTTATCTTTTGGGATCCTAGCTTTGTAACTGTAATGCATAACTTAGCCAGACTAATATGAGAAAGCCATTACATTTCTCACAAAATATCCCATAACATATATTGGATCCTTATTTTGCTGTACAAAATACTACAATTCATCACTGAATGTCTGAATAGCAAAAAATACATTTATTCTAGCATTCCAAGGGGAAAAATGAGCTGCTTCTGATAAAGTTTAAATGAAATTATGAAAGATTCCATTTTATGCAGACAATGAAGCATGCAAAAATCATTGTTAAAGGTCATGGTCTGATGAAGTTATGAACAACTGACATCAGGACTTTCAGGAAAGGTCATGAACCTCAGTGCTATACAGTGCTACAACTCCATCTGTAGCATTTGCCTCTTTCTATTTTTTTGTTTATATTCTTTTTTACCAATAAGTAAAAATATTCGAAGATTATTTCAGGACTTGAATGTGAGAAGGAGGAAAAGCCGATTAAGTGTTTAATAAGCCTTGCTTTTTTTCAAATGTGCTTTTATATTTCACAAGTGTTCTTGAAAGCTCTCCTTGTCATTTTAAGGGCCTACAAGAAAGTTTGTGAACTGTGTGATCAGCTGAACTGTGTTATCGCAGGAGTTAAAACTGCAGAGAGGCAATATATATATCAGGTAAATATGAGTAACATGAAATGGATGGCTGATAACTGGTGGTTTGTACAGAAGTCTTTCTCTACTTCAAAAAAAATAAAGTATCTACAGAATGAAAATCATTACCTTGACAAAAGGTATTTAACTGATAACCCATTTGGTGGTTTTGAAGAAAGCAGAGAATGATGAATAGAGGGATCTGCATATATTGGACACTAAAAGCAATTGACCTGAATTTTGCCTGAGGCAGGTTTTTTGGGTAGTGTTACCAAGCTGAAATGATGCCTGTTCTGTGAATCAGTTAAAAAGCATCTTTATCCCATACTGTCAGTCTAGTACTGGTAGTTGCTGCTATGTCCATCCACAGTTCCTCTCCTTTTGATTTGTTTTCTTAATGGATGACAGTGCTTGATTCCTTAATAGGTACTTAGATGTTGAATGCCAAAAGAGTGGATGAAATAGACCTTGGGGTCTTAAACTACTTTTGGAATGCACACTTCAGTCAATATGAGATGGCTGTACATAATATTTAGGTATGCAAATATTTGTTAATTTAGAAAAAGCTAATATCAATGAAGAAAAGTCAGCTGGTGTAGTGAGGAAGACTCCCCTAATGTCATTTTGACCTCACCATAGGCATTACATAGTCACAGAAAGAGACAACAACAGCAATCTGCCTTCTCACTGTGCACATATCCCTTAACTAAACTCCAGTGAGAGAAAAGGATGACCTTGAAAATGCGAGTAAGGCAGAGAGCTGTATGACCCAACAGTGCATTTCATCACAATAAATCTCTGTCTGCTGTTGTTTCATCTTTAAAATGTGGCAGCTGAGATAAAGAAGTAGTTTGGGCTACTTAAAGAACACAAAAGGCACAGGGTGGTTTGAGCTTCCCTAACAGCAGTGACAACTTCTACAGTCCTTATCTCATATACTTAGAGAGGTGTGGTTGAGTACATAGTTACACAGAGCTACAGGGTTTTATTCGCATGACAATGGAGCTCCTGACATTGTAATTTTTCTGCACAGTGTATTTATCCTGTTATACCTGAATATAAAGTGTGTTTAGTAAAAATTGTGGGTGAAGTGAAACTGGAAGGTATTTCATGTTGGAAATGTATTATATTTCAAAACAGACAACAGATTGGAAGAATGTCCAGGAAAACTAATTCAACTTTTGACAAAAAGAAATACCAGAAACTACATGTAGGAGTGAGTATCAATGCCACAAATGAGGAATAGTCAGCTAAAGACAGCTCTGAAAGTGATCAAGATGTTACATTTTATAGCAGCCTCAGTGTGAATTAAAAATATCATAATGCTACTAAACACATGGAGTTTAAGAGAAGGAGAGCAATCATCAAGGCGTCTGGAATACTTCAGCTCTAAACAGCATTACTACAACTGTGGTTGGAGTCCAATTTTTAGTTGTGAGCACATGTATCTCCAGAACTGTGTAGAGACATTGTCTAGAGTAGAGTGATTTAGAGGTAGTCCAGTCTGGTCCACAGAACTGGTGAGACATCCAGGAACCATGCCCTGTGGGGCTATTAGAATGAACAAAAGACTGAATTAAAGACAATGATCTTTATGTGACAGAAGGGGTATACAAAAGTAAAGAAATAATCTATTCAGTCTATCTTTGAAAAATAGCTAGAATGAGAAATAATATGCTTAAGCTACAGCCAAAAATGTCAAGTATAGAAATGAGGAAAAACATTCTAATAAGGAGGACAATGAGTAACTGGAATAAATAATGTGGGCAGGTTGTAGAATCACTCTCTGAAAGTCTGCAATACAATTCTCTGGCATATACCTCATCCAATCCTCTTCTGGGAAAGAAGCCTGACATGGAAGAACCCTCACTCATCCTTCCAGGTTTCATTTGCTAGTATTAAGTTTTACTTCTACAGTGAATTTGAAATTAATAGAGATCCATAATAGATTTTTTTTTGTTTCCAGCAGGCATCTTGTAGTACTCCTAGCCCCACTCACAGGTAAATGATCACAATCCTTAGTTGTTTCCTGATTGCACATAGAGTAAGTTTTTGGCCTTATTTTGCTAAACAGATGTAACCTAAAAAATACTCTCAAGGTGATATTTTGGTATCTGGAAATTGCATAAAATAGACTGGAAAGTGTTCCAGCGTACCCCATACAGGTACCCTGGTAACATCACTTTTTGCAGAGTTCTTCTATTACTATCTTATCTGCCAGCAATAGTGCTGGAATAATGCATTACTCCAGCTTTTGGAATCTCATGCCTGGGTGAAAACATGAATCAGTTGGGACAAAATTCTGAGAGATAGAATAAGTGTGTCCTGCTTGGAGGTAGCCTGCCTGAGCAGAATAATTTGTGATGTGTTGTGATGCAAATTTACACAGTTCCTGTTCTGCATGAAGACTCCGTGTTAATCCACAGCACACAGAAAGGGTGAGAGTTATCCTGTCTAATTTCAGACATCTTTCGTCATCTAAATGGTATGAATATCTAGTAAAGATCGGTCATCTAGAGTCCAACAAAGACGAAACACTGTGCTGAAAGATGACTGATCACTTAAGCGGAAAACCTCATCTTCTGTCTATTTTATTCTTTCTCTTTTTAAAAAATGGAAACAGTTTTGGCTAAATGTCTAACTCCTAAAAGGCTGAAATGATGTGAGTGGTGATTTCTTCTTCATTGCAACTGGCTGAATGAAAGTTTAACTACGGGTTTACCTGTGGAGCCGTCTCAGTTACAGCATTTAGGAACATGGATCACACTGTTGGAAGAATACCCAGCTAAAGTTATTGGACATACATTTTGACACATGGGTTTCTGTTTCACAGGCTTCTAAAACCATGTCCTAACTTAGATTTTTTATATAAACAGTTGAGGAAAGAGACCAAAAGAGAGGAATAAATTAATTATATTTAGATAGGGACTTGGTTAAAATGAGAAAACTCTGGCTTGCTTGAGTTAGTGCATTAACCTCTTTCAGTGGAGTGTGGGACCATTCCCAATAATTAAATAAATCTGCATGTTCTGTCAACTATGTACATTCCTACAAGTGACTACAAACATTTAAATAATTATTTAAAGTTAGAGCATCAATTTATCTATGAAGTCAGCATCAATATTAAATATTGTATGATGTTTTTTTCTTAGTATCAGCAGTTGCAAAGACAAGAGTGCAACCACTGCTTTAAAAAAAGGAACATATTCACATCTTCAATGCCCAAGCTAATTTGTATTGTCTAAAAATAAAATACTAACTTCTGCTTTGGGCTACAATTTTTTCAATCAAAAAGAAGGTCAGTGGACTTTGTTGAAAAGTCAGATGGGTTTACAGAGTTTGTTTTGACACTGCATCTGCTTTCTTGAATATCTTAGCTAGGAGGTGTGTCAACAACAAGTAGAGATTCAGAAGACTCTGCAAAAATTAACTTGACAAGCTCTTATTCTCTACCTTTTTTTTTAATGTTTATTTTTTAACATGAATAGGAAGAGCACTCAGGCAGGAGACCTGGCATCAGTTGAAGAAATGGGTATCTCACACCATGTATCACCGTGCTCAGCAGACTAGGGAGGAGGTTGCCATGATGGCTGCTGCTTGGGGGCTGGCCAGTCTTTGGTTGATTGGTGTTGAATAATTGTTTTCAGTTGTATCACTTGTCTTGTTTGGCTTTTATTTCTCTCTCTTTGTTATTTCCCTTTTCACTAAAATATTATTAGTATTAGCATTAGTATTTTTATTATTTCCATTATTACTTTATGTTAATTATTAAACTTTTTTTATCTTAACTCACTGGTTTTCTCACTTTTACGCTTTTGATTCTCTTTTCCCATCTGTCTTGGGGGGAGTGACTGAGCAGATGAGCAGGGGCTTAGTTGCCAGGTGGAGTTAAACCACCTCATTTAGTATTTCTGTTTCTGGTTTACAGAGAAGGATTCTTATTCTGAATATTGTCATTCACAGCATGATAGCCAAAGTAATTTGAAATAATCAGCAGAGTGCCAGGTAAAGGTAAGCTCTAAAGCAGTATTATGGAGTGCTCCTGTAAGATCTTGGTAAATTCTTGAGAAATACTTGCATATATTATCCGTATAACAGAACTGGGTAAAGAATCAAATTATCCTCAATTCTTATTTCCCAAATGTGACCTCAGTTGCAGTTTCACTTCCTGGTTTACAAATCTTTTTATAATACTCACTTCTGCAAGTTTATTTTTGTTCAGTTCATCCATTGTTACATGCCACAGCTTCTACTGAGGTCATTACCTTTATCTTGGGAATTACTGCTTTTGATGCAGTGTCCTAACTAGCATTTCACACTCTGTAGAAATTAATACAATATCCAACTGGCACCTAGAAGGCAGCTAATACAGACATAGAATTGTTGCTATTTAACTCTTGTATTAGTCCACTGTTTCATATTGTACTCCATAAATTATCTCTTCTGTCAACATAAAGCATATTCTGCTGTGACCATTAGGACACAGCCTTTTATCAACATTCCTTCAGGGAGGTATGTTGGTGGCTGCTATTCAGAAGAGGCTTGAAATGAGGACTAAAAATTCTCAATTCTAAGAGTTATGTCTTTTTGCATCTGGGTTAAAAGGTATTTCTACAATCAGATGTCTGTAACAGTTGCATAAATACATGCATTTTTTAATACTGTTATCAGTGAAGTACCACTTAATAGGCATCAGGGAGTCTCCATCTTTCCTCACTGTCAGTGGGGAAGCATTTGCTTGAAATAATTTTTTTGGTCCCTTTGTATAATTCCTCGTGCAGAGTGAGCATAAGCTATTATTCAAGCAAGGGACATCATACTGAGATTTCTTTGGAAAAACTTCAGTGTATTATTTGGAGGACTTTTATCCAGTTACAGCATTTTGTAATGACTGTATTCAGTCAGAATGTATCAATATTGCTATAAAGCGTGACCACTGAAAATACAGTCTATTTACTTACTCCATGTCTTACCACTGTGGGCTGGTCAAAAGGTAAATTAATTTGCTAACAAAAGCTGTATTCAGAGCTTCATAATTTAGGTTTTAATGTCCAGAAAAGAAAAAGTACTCCTTTTAAAATAAGAAATGCTTCCTAGCTAATTATATTTCAATATTGAGCAAAACTTGGCATGATGAACACTTAGTAAGCTTTAGCAGGAGTAAGATATATTGGATATCAATAAGGAACTGCCCATTCACCTTAAAAGGCACAGGAGTCCATTGAAAGATCTCCTGTCCTTTTCCTCCTCCATGTGTCTGCACTTTTTTTGCAGCATCAGAGAGACAAATTTTTTCAATGTGTTTTCAATGTCTATTTGATATCATTTAAGTCATGTGAAATCCCTTTATAGTGGTTATAGAACCTGTTACTGCATTTAATGTCTTGTAGAAACAGCCTTTCCCTCTGGTGCTTCAGGAGGATTGTCAGAGATGTCAGCAATGTGCTGTTTGAATACACTGTGTTGAATACAAGAGTGTTAAGTAGCAGATTATATGGTTCCTTACCTCCATTCTGCCATGCACAGGGAGATAACTCACGTGATAGTCTCACAGGGCTATTCCAATATGTGCTGTTTAGTGATGTTGGAGCTCAGTTCCTCACTCAGTTAGGTAAACACAATACTAAACGAGAGGTAAGTAGTTTGCAATCTCACTGTAAGCAAGCCTCAACAAAGGAGACTTACAGTGCTCCAGACCTCACTGCCTCCAAATTGTTCCCGGTCCTGTAGGACTCAACAGCATTTTTGAAAGTTCCCACTTCTTTGTCTTTTCCCAATTACAAGACATACTCTGACATACTCTTCTCACACCTCTTGATTTTGGCTCTGGTGCTGATGACATACAGCCTGATAAAGCTCTGCTTTTCCTGGTTAAGTGCAAGTGTGTCCAGGGATTCCTTGATGGCATCATCTCCTATGCCCCTGAAATCCTGTTTCCTGGCATACTGTGCAGTGAGATTATCTTGGGTTCTATGAATTGTCCCAGTGCACCACTATTCTGCTAGCAAGCCTAGCAGTCTTGTATACACAACAGCAGAAATCATATTTGGTAAACCTGGCTGATAAGCAATCTATAAAAATTCAATTGCTCACATTAGCCTGCAGTTCATATATCACCACAGTCCTTTAGGATTCAGTTCCTGCTTGGTTTTTTGGCTTCTCTTCTTCAGCTATATGCCTAACAGTGCTAAGTGTCTCTCAACCAGTATTTAGACAGATAATATAGACTAGAGTATGATCTGAATATTAACATGAAGGAGAAAATGAGGGTTTCCAAAAACTTGGATGATAATCCCTGTGAAGAGGGATTATCATCTTCACATCACAGTGAAGTACCACAATTTCATACTGAATATTGATACAGGTATTGAATCTTCAAAATACATATTAAATGGAATAATTTTATTTCAATTTTACAAACTGACACACTTTTTTCTTGAAAAAGAAAAGCAAAAGTCTTTTCTTCACTATTAAGTACCCTTTCTAGAACAAGACTTTTCTTTCATGCTCTCTACATATTGTGTTATAAAATTTATCTTCTACCTCTGATCGATAATATAATTTTGTAAGGTCTGTAGAGGAAGCTGTGTCTTATATTTTTCTTTTGGATTAATTCTCATTTTTACTTGGCTTTTCTGTAGAATTGTTAGACTCTTGGTTTTGCATATGTTTATATAATCAAAATTATATAAGACAAATTTGCGTATAGATGTTTATGTATGATCTACTTTTTATTTACATTTCTTGATTTTTATTTGCCAGATGGAACATGGTTTTTTAAATTTCGGTTAGTCTATACCAGAAAGGAAATTCATGTTCCACATCAAGAGGGATTTTTTTGAGAAAATGATTTACCAACTCAGACAAAAATTCAGTGAGACTCAGTGACAAAAACCCAGTATTTTGTACAAGTAGTCTAGAATGACTATGCACTTCTATTTGAAGATACCATGTCTGAATCAGGACATCCTTCAGACTCAAGTAGTTGACAGTCAAGAAATGTTTATCAAGTTTGCCCTTTTCATAAAGGTCCTTTTCTTTCTTTGCCGTTAGTGCTTAGACATTGTTGTAATCAAGATTTTGAACTAGTGTCTGTGTGGTCTTGTGTATTCTTGCTTTTAAAAAATATAAACAGCCATCTAAAAAATTTTTAATAACAGAGGGAACCTGACAATCTCTGAATCATTTTCTTCTAGGGCTGGAACATGTGAATGAATAAGAGAGCTTGTAAGTGAAGATATACAGCCAGTGAATCTTGAAAAACAGGACACAAATATGGCTTTTACATAAAAACACAGAGCTGGATGCAGTGTTCCAGGTGGGGTCTCACCAGAGCAGAGCAGAGGGGCAGAATCCCCTCCCTCCCCTGCTGCCCACGCTGCTTTGGATGCAGCCCAGGACACGTTTGGCTCTCTGGGCTGTGAGTGCCCATGGCTGGGGCATGTCCGGCCTGTCACCCACCAGCACCCCCAAGTCCTTCTCCCCAGGGCTGCTCTCCATCTGTTCATCCCCCAGCCTGTGCTGATACTGGAGGTTGCTCTGACCCAGGTGCAGCAGTTGAATTTGGTGTTGTTGTATCTCCTAAGGTTCCCATGGCCTCACTTCTTGAGCTTGTCCAGGTCCTTCTGGATGGCATTCCATCCTTCGGGTGTGTCAGCTGCACCACTCAGCTTGGTGTCATTCCAAAGTTTTCTGACGGTGTACTTGATCCCTTTGTCTATGTAATTGATGAATGTATTAAATAACACCAGTCCAAAGGGATTCCTGAGAAACACCACTTGTCACTGATGCCCCCTGGGACTCTGAGCCATTAATCACTACCCTCTGGGTGCCACCTCCAACCATTTTGTAATTCATCTAAAAGACCACCCATCAAATCCATCTGCCTCCAATTTAGAGATAGAGATGTTGTGGAGGACTGTGTCAAAGTCTTTACAGAAGTCCAGAAAAATGGCATCTGTAGCCTGTCCCGTGACCACTGATGGAGTCACGCCATCATAGAAGGCCACTGGGTTGGTCAGGCAGGACTTGCCCTCTGTGAAGTCATTCTGACTGTCCTGAATCACCTCCCTGTCCTCTGCATGCCTTAGCACAGCTTCTAGAAGAATCTGTTTCATGGTCTTCCCAGGCACAGCGGTGAGGCTGATGCATTGAGAGTGTCCAAGGTCCTCCTTTCTACCCTTTAAAAAGAGACATACAATGTTTTCCGTTTTCCAGTTATCTGGAACTTTCCCTGACTGCCAAGACTTTTCAAATACCATGGAGTTGGCTTGGCAACTACATCAGCCAATTTTCTCAAAAATCTGGGATGTATTTCATTGGGTCTCATAGTCTCATACACACAGGTTCCTCAAATGGCCATGAGCCAGACCTTAGAATGGGAGGGACTTTGCTCTTCTGGTCCCCATCCTGCTGCCATCCGCTTGAGAGATATGGTAGGAGAGGCTGCCATTGAAGATTGAGTCAAAAAAGTTGTTGAATATCTCAACCTATGCCTTATCCCTGGTTACCAGTTTTCCAACATTGTTTATCAGGCAGGTTCACCTTTGACTTTCCTTTTCTGGTTAACATACCTGTAGAAGCCCTTCTGGTTTTTCTTTGTGTCCCCTGCTGGGCTCAGTCCCAGCTTTGCCTTGGTCTTCCTTACCCAATCCCTACACAACGGAACTTCATCCCTATACTCTTCACAGGTCACTAGTCCTATCTTCAGCTTCAATTTGATTCATTCCCTGTAGTTTGACCAGAAGTTCCCTACTCCGCAATGCTGGTCTCTTGCCTTCCTTGAACAATTTCTTGCTCCTGGGGATTGCTAGCTCTTGTGCTCTATGGAAGATGTCCTTAAAAATCTGCCAGCTCTGTTCTGTTCCCTTGTCTCTCAGGGCAGTCTCCCAGGGCATCCCATTGACTCATCTCCTTAAACAGCTGAAAGTTGCTTTCCTGAAGTTCAGGACCCTAACTTTACTCCTTACCTCACCCATATCCCTCAGGACTGCAAACCCCACCAGTGCATGGTCACTGCAGTTCAGGCTGCCTCCAGTTTTGATGTCCTCGGTCACCTTACCTTGGTGACCATCAGGTCCAATATCACAACCCCTTTAGTAGGGCTATTACCTGGCTCAAGAAGTTTTCCTTCACGCATTCCCAGGAGTGTCCTGGATTGCCTACAGCTTGCTGTGCTACTTTCCCAGCACATCAGGGTGGTTGAAGTGCCCCACCAGGACAAGGGTCTACAAATATAATGCCTCCTGTAGCCTGAGCAAGAAGGCTTTGTCTGTAGACGAGTCTCTTTGATCAGAGACATGAGTTTGCCTCTGCAATATCTTGCACACAGACTGTCATGAAAAGGTAATGATAGCAGGAAAAGCTGTGCTTTTTCTTTATTTTAAAGCTATTTTAACTGGCTTTTTCATTCACTCTAATTTCATTGTGGAGCCTGTGTATCATATTAACTATGCATAAAGGAGAACATAGGAACAAGAGGAAAATTTGCGAAGAAAGCACATCAGCCAAGAGTAAGACTCAAGCAAGACTCTGTGGGTCCCTTTCTGCATTTTTTTTTTGGTGAACAGCTCCTTTTTAGGGGGAACTCATGCAAGATAAATTAATAATGAGAGAAGGAAACACATCATGTAAGGCTTTGAAACTGACGCTTTTGATGTGTTAAAAAGGGGTTTGAAGACATAGTAATGGACAGATTTTATATGATAGAGTATATTCAAACACACTGTGAAAAATCAAGTTCCTAATCCTTCAAAAATTGAAATGTACCTGCTCATTTCTTCCTAGAATATTTTTGTTTCAGTTTTGGCTTTTGATTTTGTTGTGGGCTTTTTGTGATTTTTTCTCCTCTAACAATACACCATGATGGATTTTTATCTCAGAAGTTTCAAATTCTGAATAGGGGAGGGGTTATGTGTTGCTTTAAGGAGTTTGTTGGAGTAGGTAGGTGCTTTTTGTACATTGTTTTACAGTCCTCATCTGAAAACAGTATTTTTAGTATCTCATTTTCCTGAGCTCCAAAATCTTATTTAATACCTAGCAGACAAAAAGAAGACAGAAGAAAATCTTGATCTGAGTTATAATACTAAGCGAAAATATGAAATATAGAAGTTTTAAAGCAAAGAAGTCTATCAATAAATTTTGTTATTGTTTTACCATTTGGATAGACTTTTCCCCCTGCCAACACTGTGTAGAAACTCTGGTTTCCGGCTGCTTTTTATTGGCTTTTTCATCCACTGTAATTTTATTGGGGAGCCTCTATATCATATTTTCTCTTGATACTCCTATAATTTTGTTAGTCTTTATGTTATGAAACGAAGAATTATTTCTTTTTTTTCCCCTACAATTTCGGTTTAAAATCACTATTTTCTCCTCTTATATTGTACCCAAAGTGTTCAATTGTGTTAACATCCTACTTGCAGTATGTGAGGGTATTGGAAGTAGTCTTCAGACTGGACTGTTCTAATGTAGTGTAGGTTTTTGACTAGATTAAGCTTCAAAAGCAGTTTTTTATGGCAGGCTGGGTTGGCTATGCAGATTCAGCATCAGATATGCAGCACCACATACTTAGAAATCATAGCACATAAAGTCATTAAATAATGCATTATAAAGAAGTGAAAGGATCCTTACCTGCACTGTGCTGATGTTTTAATCTTTCTTATTTTACTTTCCTCTATACACAGGTTCAAATGCTATTGCCTGTACTGCTGTGTTATTTGCCACCTTTAAGCTGATTTTTAATTTATTTGACACCGGTGTCAAACTCTTGCTTCTCAAATAAGCCAGAAGAATTCAAGCTGTGGAGGAAATTACTCATCATAGCTTTGATTATTTGGTAGAAAACATGGATGTGAAGGAACTCAATATGGCTCAAGATAATGAATGAAGAGTTTCTTCCACATTTCTACATTATAAAATTATAGACAAATTATTAGTATTCATCATTGATAACAATTTAGAGACATTTTCAAATCATCAGCCTGAAGCAATCACTACATACAAATCTTGTCTTGTCTATACCCATCTGAGTGGACAAGGAAGATGGCAATGCCAAACATTATAGAAGTTCCTAATGAAAGTAATTTATGTCTCTCTTGATTAGCTGCATGATTATTTCAGAACCACAGGCTAGCTGATGGCTGCTGAAGGCATGTACCTCACTGATATGCACATTCCTAAAAATCCTCTTTGGAATTTAGTGTATAAACAAAGAAGCATAAAGTAGTCATCCTGTAGAATCCTGATAAAACATCTTTCTCGGGACTGTATCTCTGTGCTAGAGTGTTCTACACTTGTATAACAATTAATATGTTTCACCTGTCTGCCTATCGGTGTGATACCTTGTTATGATCAAAGACTCAGAGTGAAACTCTGATGCAAAATAGCTTTTAGAGTTTGGAAATTTCTTGGTTTCCTTGGAAGAATGGGGGAACTAAGCACCTGGGAGCCTATGTACAGCAGCAGTCTCTGTCACTTCTGCTACCACAAGCTTTTGGCTGGCTGTCCTCAGGACCAGTCCTGGTACTGTGCCCTTACATCAGGCTCCTGGGAAAGAGCTGTGTGAGAAAGAGCTGGGAGATGTCTCAGTAGAGCCTCCTGCCCTTGGCTTAGAAACCAAGGTGAAGTTCAGGCCCTTACCAGGACTGCATGACAGCCATGACCCTGACCCGTCCTGGCTTCATGCCCTCCTGGTCCAGGCTGGCAGATCTGACACTTTGTCTTGGCCTCGGACCTGCCTCAAGCCTGTACCTCGCCCACTGGCCTCTCCTGCTCTCAGCCGATACTTGCTCTCAGCTGATCCTTATTTCTGTCACTAGCCCTGCCCTGCTCTCCCAGTGGCCAGGGAGGCCACTGCCTGTCCTGCTCTCACCCCCCTGTCTATGGGGCATCCCTGCCCTTTCAGAGTAGCTACCCTTTGCTGCTCCCTTGATTTTAAAGGAGAATTGCATGCACATATCAAGTACTAACTTTATTATTTAAAACCTTACTCTATGCAATCATTTGTCAGAACAGACATGCTTGTCAAAGGCCAAATCTACTGTCAAGAACAGCCAAAAAAAAAAAATATTAAAGGAAGAAGCCAAACCCTCTGCTTCATTGATGCAAATTTTCTTGGCTTCTTGAAATATTATAACAGAAACCTCTGAACAAAAATGACTGAAAAATGGCACCATTCCACATTACAAAACCAGAATATTCCAGTGAGTTTATAATTAGTTTCATAATTAGTATAATTATAAAGAATTTATAATTTTTACTTTTCTCTAGAATTGTTCCTATTTTGTTGGGGTTTTTTTCCTTCAACTTGAAAAAGGAAAGAAAAAATAAAAGGAAGAAAATTAAAAAATGAAATGGTACAAATTCTAGAAAGAGAATTATTTAGTGTAGAGATATTACAGAAATCTTCAAAGAGATTTGCTAATATCTGTTTCCATGGGTATTTTGATTAAGCAAAAAGGAGTTGTTGAAATCCAAATCTTTCATTTCAGCATTGATAGAACTGAATGCAAAATAATTTATTGTTCAAGACATATCACGTAAAAAGGAATGCAATTTTAAAACGATGGAGATTTGTATTTTTATGTGAGTTCTTTCTGCTTCTTCCTCTATCCCTAGAACTCTTCCCAGGGAAGAGTTTATCTCAGTATGAAAACAGAAATGCTGCTGTTTCCAGTGCCCTGACACAAAAATATGTGTTTTCGTTTAGGAACAGTGTTCCACAATTTAGTGCTCCCACTGAATTACTCCAAACCATGCACAATTCCATCACTCCTCACTCCCCACCTCCCCCTGCAGTGGGATAGAGAGGAGAATTGGAGGCACAAAAGGTAAAGATCATGGGTTGAGATAAGTACAATTTACTGGAAACAGCAATGAAGTGAGACAACGAACAGTAACAACAACAATACTAATGACAGAGTGTACAAAAAGAGGTGAACAATTCACATGTGGTTGCTTACTGTGGAACACCTGCCAATAGGGAATACCCGATTGCTCCCTCCACCACATTACATGACCCAGAAGGGATTTCTTTCCCCGTTCCCAAAAAGTGATGTGAGGTTGTACAGAATAATCCCTGGTCCTCCTGACTGCTGCAAAAATTAGCTTTGTCCTAGGTGGAACCAAGACAATGTGTGATGAAGAAAAGAGGCATAAAAATTCCTGGAGGTATTTTGTCATCAGTGACCATGAAAATCTGTCAAAGTATTTTGCAATCATCTGATCCCATGTGAAGCAAGAAAGACATCTGCCTAAAGAATTAGTGTCCAGAGGGCTACTCCAAGAGCTAACAAGATGGCTTAATCAAATGCTGAAGGTGAAGGATGCTAGAGCCAGAACTGGATTTCGCTCATGTGTTGTCACAAGGCTGCCAATGATTAGCTTGTAGAAGGGCTGCTTGCTTAAAGAACATGAAAATATGGCCTGCTAAAGTTCAGCAATATGTAACTCAAGAACATAGTTAGATGAGTGGTCGAGAAAGTCACCTTTGTGGTTCTGTAACTCAATACCAAAATCTTATGTAAACACGAATATCATAGACTCGTAGAATGGCCTTGGTGGCAAGGGACCTTAAAGATCATCTAGTTCCAGCCCCCTGACATGGGCAGGGACACCTCCCGCTAGTCCAGGTTGCTCAGAGTCCTGTCCAACCTGACCTTGAACACTTCCAGGGATGGGGCATCCATGACTTCTCTGGGCAACCTATTCCAGTGCCTCACCATGCTCACAGTGAAGAACTTCTTCTTTACATGTAATCTAAACCTACTCAGTTCAGTGCCATTCTCCCTTCTCCTATCACGACATGCTCCTGCAAACAGCTAGATAGTCATTCCAAGCTTCTTGTAACTAATTGCTTTCCATCTTTCCTGTAAATCCCCTCAGGTACTGGAAGGCTGCAACTAGGTCACCCTGAAGCCTTCTCTTTCCAGGCTCAACATCCATAATTCCACCAGCCTTTCCTTATAGGACAGGTGCTCCATCCCTCTGATCAACTCGGTGGCCTCCTCTGGGCTCACTCCAACTGGTCCATGTCCTTCCTGTGCTGGGGATCTCACAGCTGGATGTAGTACTCCCAGTGGTACCTCTCTTGACCTGTTGGTTGTGCTGCTTCTTACGCAGCCTAGGATGCAGTTGGCTTTGTCTTTATCTGTCTTGGATATCATGCCACTTAAACTCTCTTGGATAGAATCAGATAACTACAATTTCCCTAATCTCTGCCAGGGCCTGTTACAAATCTGTGGATCAATAGTAGACTAAAGTAACCTGTAACCAGTTCCATGCCTTTCTACTAATGCATTTGAATATTTATGGAAGAAATGCCAATAAATTCTATGAAATTCCTAGACGTCAGAGAAGAGATCTTCAGAAAATATAACTTCGATCTTAGAAAAACATTGAGTGGGTTATAAAACGGAGTAGGTCCAAAATTATTGTATGCACATACGCAAAAACAAAGACATATAAACATTCATCAGTATTTAACTAGAGAGTGGGGAATACAGAGGATGGAAAGATTTCTTCTGAAAAAGATGGTAGGGGAAGCAACAGACTGTCTTGGGTTAGGGGAATGATTTGTACCACAGCCTTGCTCATGTGGTTTGCTGAAAGCAAGAGAGTACTTTTCAGTATCTCTCCTCTGCTTCCTAAATCTAACATTTGCTGGGAAGAAATTTTGGGATGTGCAATTATTATTGCAACTGTGTTCAGCAAAAGACTCCCACCAACATTTCCAGGATATCAGTGGAGAGACACTATTTGCCATGGCCAAGTAATGATCAGGAAGATAATGGTGACTAATGGCTCTTCATCTTAGTAGGCAATGTTTTAGCACTGATTATGGTGTCCTGGGATGTCATCATAAGCATGTTAGGCAGATAGAGGAGATGGAGGAGATGGGGGAGAAACAGGAGCATTTTCACAATCTGAAATGGTACAGCCACAGCCATTGATTCAGGGTCAGAGACAAGAATATCTTCGTCAACAAGACACTGCCCTCACAACTGTTTATCCAGATGAAGCAAGGGATTCACCGTCATTCCCTTTCTCTTCTCATAATCAGAAGTGGAAGTAAAAGTTCAGTTTTCTGTGGTAGTTGTTTCTTTTGTTTTTTGGGAGCTTTTTTTGGTTTTTTAAGCAGCAGAAGGAAAATATTGAGAATCAGTAACAGCGCATGGAAATGGGCAGAAATTCACACACTCAGGACTTAAGTCATTCACTCTTCAGCTTCCCTTCAGTGAATAGAATAAGGCCAGGATGTAACCGTAACAAAGTTATTAATTATTAACAGCAACAGCAAGCAAAACACTCATGATACTTGGAAGTAAATAAAATTGGTTCATTTCCCTTTATGGGTTAATAAAATGTTACTTCACCATGTTTCCCTTTGGCTGGCTTTCTTCTTTAGCGCTGACTCAGTAACAGGGGAGCCAAGGATAGATTTGTTCCATCATATACTAATGACTCCTCTTTAATATTGTCCTGAGAACAGAGAGACTGTTTTTTTCTTTTATATCTTGATTTATAGTTTACCTGTTCCATAAAAACAAAGAAGTTTTCAAAAATGTCACTAATTTCTAAGTAGCACTTTGGCAACTTGATGTCTTGCTTAAAGAGAGCTGTTGCAGAGAGAAGTTTTCATTTTTTTGGTCTTTTTTTTTTTCTTTGTTTGATTGTATATTCTTAATTTGGGGAGCAAATGTCACTTCCCTTCTTCCACCTGCTTACAGATTCTATCACAGGTCATTATGAACTATTATTCATTAGAAGATGATAGAACTGTTTTGAAATAGAAGGTAAATCAATCCATAGAAATAATTGCTTAATTTTATTTTGTTAGAGTTAACCATTTTCCATTTTCTGTGAACATAATCCTTTTCTGGTTCTGTAGGATAGCACTAGCACTTGTATGTCCAGCTTAATTTATACTCAGCATGACAGAACTGAGCTGGTATGGGTGAGAAATGTATCCTAAACATCATGCCACTTAAACAATTTCATCTTTATAATCAATACTTTATAGAATTAAAAGCTTCTTTGATTCTTTTTCTAACCGTTTCTAATGCTTACTCCAGCTCAGACATGCAATGAGAATGGCTACAAAAAGAGATGTGCAAAACAATTGACTAAGTCTGAAGCATTCCTGTTGTACATGTTTGGTTATGTCCCTGTTGCAGCGGGATAGGTACATTTCATTCTGGTTACAAACTGCACCTGAAAGTGTACCACTAAGTGCTGTGTAGAAGCCTGAGAGTTGTTTAGTAATTGCAGTTGTAGGTGGGTGAAGAGCAGAGTTTCTCAGAATGTTCCAAATTAAATTAAAGGATTGGCCTGATGCACTTTAAGATTATGTTAACTTTTCAGCTCAGAAAGAGTATTCACCTTCAGTAACCTCAGATGATGAGATGAGAACTGAAAAGAACAATTTGTGCTTCAGACTCCCATCTGACTTTTCAAGACTGACTGAAGAAGAATAAGTCTAAATGTTTTTTGCCAAAATACGTAAATAACACTGGAAGTCAGAGTAATATGTTTTTGGATTTATTATTTATTCATATAAATTTAGTTTAAATAGGGAGTGCAGTATGTTAGGGAGTTCTGACTGGCAAGTAGCAGCTGTTTTAAATGAAAATATCCCATGCAAAGCAATTAGTTGAATGTTTCATCATCATCATCATCATCATCATCATCATTTCTGAAATCCCATTCTTCTCCTAAGGTTTTTGATGTTCCATACTCATAAGTAGGCTTGGTGTAAGAAGAGCATGGTGGTGGGCTTTGATACCATCCTATCCTAAAAATACTCAAATCTATTTTTTGATGTATTTTAACCATCTCCTATGCAGGGTTGGTTTTGAGGTTTTGTTTGATTTTTTATTTTTTAGGGTGGTTTTGCTTTGTTTTTAGGTTTTTTATTTTGGTTGTATTTACTGGGCAAATTTCCAAACCCTCAGGAAATGTTAGCTTATGTGGGTTTCAGTTCCTAAAAGTGTTCACGTGATCAGTTTCAGAAGCACATGGTTGGCAGCAGCCCAGTGGTTTCCAATTTAATTACATCACCCCTGTTGCACTGCTTGAAGCAGAAAAAGACTTAACACTATATTTTCCTACTTTGTGACCATCCTCTCAGATGATGAAAAGACTGCAAGATCTGTACTAATTGCATTTTCTGGACAAATTAAAAAAATTACATTAACTACCCTGTCAAAATGTGGGATTTTTGCATTGGTTGGGCTGTGGAAATTGAATATATTTATGCACAGTATCCAATCCCTCCAATAAGTACAAGCACTGTGATGTAGCCAGTAATCTGCACAGATTCAATGATCACTGCAGCTGAGATTCTCCGAAAAATCAGGCAGCAGCATGTGTTTAAT
This sequence comes from Corvus brachyrhynchos, assembly GCF_000691975.1. NCBI lineage: Eukaryota > Metazoa > Chordata > Aves > Passeriformes > Corvidae > Corvus > Corvus brachyrhynchos. Next base: position 967,928 of record NW_008239759.1, read on the forward strand.
GAATGAGCAAGACACTGGGATATTGTCCAGATCCTTTAATTTAAATGTCTCATTTGCCCCGAATTTTGAAATTGAGGTAGGGAACTGACAAACTAGCCATGAATTCAAAGAAGTGGTGGTTTTTTGTACAGTGTTTTGAGCATAGTATGTTCTATTTACTACCTGAATATACTGTAGTACCAGTGACACTGTAGTGTGTGGTATGTGGTATTCATTGTTAGAAATAATGAATAATTATCTGGCTGATACATTAATTTCTGTCATATGTACTGTTATCCAAAAGGGAATCTTGTTTGCAAGCTTTAAATGTATATATAAATAAAATACATTTATTTATATGTTTACATATAGTTACATGCAGAGACACACATATACAGAGAGAAATAGATGCATAATTTTAAAATGCAGGATAATTAGAACTGCAAAATCACATAGATATGAAGAAATTATTGTTACTGCATTTGAAATGTCTAACCACTACAATACATGAATGTGAAAAATAAGTCTGTTCTGAAAAATAATGGAATCTGTGGAACATAGAGTACAATTCTGCTTGGTGACATGTTACATTCACCTGAAACTGTAATTCAGACAATTAAGGAGATATTCTAGCCACAATAAAACAAATGCTCCTTATTTTGGCCTGCAGATTTCACTGTAGCCTAACAAAAAAGGGCAGCTTTTATACTGGGGTTTTTCCAAAGTATTTCTTTCTCATCTGTTAAAATGGTCGTAATCTCTGATTTAATGCACTTTTGATACATTCTGTTAGAGGCAGAATGACCTTTACCACATCATTCAAGTCAAAGATGTTATTTTAACTTTGTTCCTGCACTCTTTGTCCCTCAAAGGGCTACAGTAGTTTTCATTTCCCATTTCTATTCCATTTTCTGATTGCCCTTTATCACATGTCCTCCTATTCAGTACATTAAGTTGATCTTTCTGGGAGCTGCATCCTGAAACTCTACCCTGTTTGAAGCAATTTAGTCTGTCCAGCAGACAGACTTTCATTTTCCTATTATGCAGAAAGCTAGTTGTGTTTAATAGCTCCTGACTATTTCTGTTCATATACACTTAAAATCCTTACACATGTAAACAAAGTGGATGAAAAAATTTCATGTAAAAAGTAGTATCTGTGACTAGTATAGAAATTTTATGATTAAGCTTTATCCATCACCTGCAGTATTAGAGGTGATGCATATTTAAAGAAAACTCACGTGCTGTATTCTGTCAATGAAAAAAGCTCTGATATGATTGCTGGTTTAACTTGCTCCACTCCAAGGTACTTTGTTGTGTGAAAAGGCAATTTAAAGATAGCTACAATGAAAAAGCACTCTGATAAATTACAGACCTGATTCATTTTCTTGGCTTTGTTTTTTCCTGGTTTGCAAGGCCAGAATTGTCACAGCAGGACAAAATGTGAAAGGATCACTGGAAGACCAAATGACTACAGCATTAGCTTAAATTTACTGGTTTTTTAATAGGATGCAAAAGACAAAGCAGATAAAACCCCAGCAAAAACCCAAAACCCCAAACCAAACCTAATGTAGGCAACACCCCTTAAAGACAAGGAATAAATGAGAGTGCTCACAGTCTTTCTTGTTGTAAAAATTTCACAGTCTGAGTTTTGGGTCAATTCTTTTGACGTTAGCAAGTAGTATATGCCATAAATGATCTTTTGAATCACTAACTGTTCTTTTCCCTGTTTCTGTTTTTCATCACCCAAGAAAATGCAGAACAGAGCACTTAATATCAGTTAATTCAGTTTAAGTTTCTAGTGTTGTCTAAATTTTAAGCAATAAGTAATATTGTCTTGAGCCACACATAGTGGATTTCATGCAGGATTGCTGTATTTACATAGACCATACTTAAAAAGACCAGAAAAAAAATGTATCCTGGACAATAATATTTAAAAAATACTATTAAAAATATCACTGGAGTCCTAGAGTCATATATTTGGCCTCAGTCCACATCTTGTATGACCGTGTGGTGAGAAGAGAAAGCTGTAGCATTAACTTGGTCTGTCATAGGCCGGGTGAGAAAGCATCCCAGTGATGGTTAAAAGCTGGACGGCAAAGACACCAGTGTCCCATTTGCAACCCAAAAGATCCAGCACAGGCATCATAAAGGGCCTAAAGCAGAAAAATTGGATGGACAAATGATCCAGTCAGCCCTGGTGCTCAGAAGGGTAAGTTAGAAACAAGGTGTAACATCAGCACGTGTCACGCTGGCATTGCCTGTTCTGAGGTCAGGCACCAGCTAGCAGACTTTTTTTTGTGAACTGAGCAGTCTGCAAGGCTTCCAAGTACAGTCGTGGTACTCCTGTGTCCCTTGCAGAGCCACAGGCAGCTGCTGTGGCACACTCCACTTGGCACAGATCTGACACTGACAGATGCCGTGAAATGTATTCTATCCATTTTTGAATCCGATGTTACAAAGTGCTTGACCAATACCAGACAGCACTGCCCTTCCAAATACAAGGCAAGTGGGACATCTTTTCACTCCCACATTGCCTCTATACATGACAGACCTATTATGAGATATCATATGCTTCAGTTTTATACTCAGGCTACTCAGTCAAATAAAAAATTTCTGAAAGGATAGTCTGAAGAATCAGATCTTGATTTGCTGTGTTGACTTGAAAGGAGGTATTTGTGAGCTAAGGTTTGAAGGAAGTACTGCAGTGTGGAAATCTGCACCTATATGCCTAGAAACTATGAGCCAGAGCAGAGTGCTAGTGATTTGTTGCACAAGGACTTCTGTCTGTTTTCACATTCTTAGCTTTATGATTAGTCAGAATGTTATTACTGTAGCCTGTTTCTGGTTAATTTACACAACTATTAAAAGATGGAACAAAAAAATTATCTATTGGAAAAATCAAAGCATATTAATATGCTACAGATTCTGGTGATACTGTCGTGGTCTGGTGCCTAAAAACACCTTCTTGAGGAAAGGTGGACAGTGATATGCCCTTAAGTGTTTTCTGTATCTCATTTAATCTACTTACAAATATATCATTAAAGCATCTCTTGGCTACTTTAATTAGTACATTTTTATTTTATCATTTCTGCTGGCCACTCAAATTCCTTTTCTGTAAATTTCACAAACATTCACAAGCATACTGCTGTAGTACATGGTTCCTATGAGTTTTCACAATACTGGAATTCCTGTGGAACTACCAGATACTTCAATGTTTTCAGGAGGCAGTGGAAAAATATTTCTGGTATATCTGCTTAGCACACCATTATGTCATATAGCACAGTGGAAGAAGTTATCAGAAATACGTAATTTTCAGCAATAAGTTTCTGATTCAAGGTATTTTTCTCCATGATTATGTTCCCAAATATAACTTGGCAATTAAAAAAAAATATCTCTTAGGCTTACTCTTTTTCAGGGTGAGATATTTTCAAATGGATTTTTTTTTTTTTACTGCTGCAGCACCAGGGGATACACAAGGTTGTCATTATTGGCTAGACAGGCACCAAAGATCTGCTGAAAATGGAACAGACAGAGAAGTTTCGCTCTGTGAACTCCTAACAAGGTGTGAACTAAGACATGGTATAAACTCTCCTTCACAGCTGTCTTTTGGTTTTGATCAGCGGGGAATCAATTCTGCTGACTGTAGCCTCTCTCAGTATAGCTTTCCATACTGAATTTTCAGAGAGACAGAGAAACATCAAAAGAGCGTTCAAAAAAAATATGTTGGTAATCTCATTGAAAAGCTTCCTATTTCTGATTCTTGAGGTAAATGCCTGGATGCTATGCTTCTGGAAATTCTTTTAACAGAAAATTAGAGCAACTTGTGTTGAGCCATATCCAGCAAAACCTGCATAAAAAGACTACAGTGCAAAGGAAGGCAGTCCTGACTATCGTGCTGAAGCCATCTTCCTGGACAGAACCGGAGTGCACTCAGATGCTGGGGCCAGCTTTTCCCTGTTATAAAAGAGTTATCTCATTTTTTCATAGCATGAGGGATCACACAAAGCATTCATAGTTTAACATTCACATCCTGGCAGCAGACCAACAGGACAGGAGGGAAAGCTTTCAATCTGCAGAGCCTATGCTACTCTCGTACTGAGCGTACAGCAAGTTCAGTGTATTTAATTGTAGAAGCTGTGTTATAAATCCTTGTTTTCAGCTGTTAAAGTGAGCTGTGAAGAGCTCAGACCATTTGTGGTGAAGTTTATTGCCTATGTAGTGGAGCGATAGTAAGGACCTCATCAGAACTTTAGCTCATAAAAAGGCTTTACTGAAGCTTCACTGATTGATGCAGTACTTTTGGGAAATGTACATCAGATATGAATGTCTTTTGCAGACTTTTGAGTGCTGATGAGGTCAGGGGACTCGTGTGGGGTGCACAGACCTATACAAAAGCGAGCAAAGAAGGGTAGGCTAGTGAACACAGAATAACCTACCCCTAGTAACGTGAGGCCACAACATGACCGTACATAATGCCTTGGGAAAAGATGCTGACTTGTTCAAGACTTAAAGGTAGTTAGCAACATTTTTTCTTTTTTTTTCTTTTTATTTTTCTTTTGTTTGTTTGTTTGTTTTGTTTGTTTTGTTTTTGTTGGTGGGGGAGAGGGAGTTTTTTGATACTTTATAAAATGGTAGGTAAAAAAATGTATCTTTTTACTAGCCTGGGATATTTGTGCTGATGGTTTTTCAGTGTTACTGCCTCATGAGGGTGAGGTTGGAAGTGCTGTGCCTTGCTGACAAGAATTCACACTTGCTCCAAATAGTGAACTGAGCTCTAGATTTTAATGTGTGGAACAATAGCAATGCCGGCACCTACTGACTTTTGACACTAGGGCAAGGTCTCCAAATCTGATACTGCTGGGCTAATATTTATTTTAAAAATCTCAATAATGTGAGAATACTGGAATCATTATTGTAGGTTACTGACGGGACGGACGTAGACGGTGACGAAGAGATCTCTATAGGCAGGTCTTGGGACACATGGGGTTTATTGTAAAAGGCGTGGGTATAGGGGCACTGCTCAGAGCTGCCAGACTCAGCTCTGAGCAGGCCCAAGAGAGCAAGAGAGTAAGCGGGTAAGAGAGAGAGAGAGAGAGTGTAAGAGTAAGAGTAAGAGCAAGAGTAGAAGTGGAAGTAAGGAAGGAAAAGTGTCTGAAGTCCTGGTTACAATACAATAAATCATCTTCTGTACTGAATATTCTAATTGTCACTAACCAATCTAATACAAGATACAAATCCTATAGCATTTACATACAGCCTATAAGAGTTCTTATATTACCATAGAGTGTTACATCTTAACTTCTAAAAACTACTCTTTGGACCCCTTCTGCTGAGCTAGTAGGGTCTGCTCTGACCCTTGGACCTGCTTGCAAGCAGAGGGTATTGTTCCATCAAGAGGGGATTACCTTCAGTTGGCCATACCATTGTTTTCCAGTTGTTCAGTAACTAAGACTTGGTATTTCAAAAGTGGCTTTCATTTCGATGTTGCCTGTAGTTTTCATATTCCCAAAATCTTTTGTCAGGCAATCATATTTATAAGGCTTTCCTGTTTCATCTTCCCCAACACATTATGAAGGGAAAACTGCGACAATATCCAGATAATCTTTTGCCAATAGAAATTTAGTGAGTTTGGGGTTATTTTGTGATGATTGAAGATCAGAAGATCATGGTGAAGCTCTGTAAAGTAATAATATATGCCCAAAAACAACAGAAAAAAAAAGCTGGCATACTGCATTTAGTCAAATTCCCCAAACCAAATAGGCATGTATATTTAAAATTTTGGTTTAATTGAAATAATAAATTGCAGACTTACATGGAGCAGCTTCTCTTTTGCTAGAAGATACATAAAGAACTTCAATGAAATCTTTTAAACTATTCTTCTTCCCTGCTTTCTCTGGTAGCTCTTCTCCCTAGGGAGAATCTTTTTATTTAACTAGAACAGATTAAGGATCCATCTCTAAGCAAATCTTTTCTATGTGTAGTGTTTCCAGCCAAAATTTGATTTAATAAAGTGTTTGCCTGTTTCCAATTTGTATTCATCAACATAGTTCTTCCTGAAATAACATTAGGAGTATTTTATAAAATGAAATATTTAATGTCCACACAGCAATGAATTAGAGTTTATCTGTGAGATATCAGCAAATTTAGCAAGGGAAGAGCATTTGCTAGATTTAGTGAGATTGTTTTACTCACAGAATGATGAAGTGGTAGCAGTTAATGCAAGGGGATTCTCTCTGTCTATGCCAGCAAAAACGATTTGGGCAGAATATACCTGCATTCATCCTTGTTCCAACACTGCAGCAGCATTACAGGATAGAGACTGCTCATTTATTTAGAACCATCTTACTCAGAATGGTTCAAAGTCTCAACCCTGCTAACTAGTACATCTGGAAGTCCAATTTTGATGAAGACAGGCTATCACCGAGTGGAGCTTAAGTCTGCTTTACCTCTTACAAAACAATTTCACTTTATTCTGAGAAATCCAATTTTTTAGCAAGTTCTATTACAGAAAAAAAAAAAAAGAAAGAAGGGTTACTAGACAAGTTCTAGCCTCAAGTGAAGTCTGCAAAGTTCCACTGTAAAAACAATGAGACTCTGACTCCACAGATACTATTATTATAGTCATGTCATAACTGTCTAGTAGTTAAGTGGGTTTTTGTGTTCTTAGGTACCCAATTTATATACTTGAATGACTCCCTCAGAATGAATGCAGTAGTGTTAGTGGTTGCATGGCTGCACAGTAAGTAAACCTCTTACTTCTGGCAAGGCAAACTTTTAATCTTTTGGTGGTTGTATAGGCTGTGGGCTCTTTGGACCTTGTCTCCATGCAGCGTTTATCTATGCAGCACATGATCTGGGCACTAGCAGAGGTCTCAGGTGTGCAATCATAGTGTCACTGAAGGCATTTCACTGCACTTTTCAGCAGAACGAATTACTTTGAGAGAACTGATAAGCCAAGGTAGTTGTACTGGTTTTGACTTTGGAGCTAGCTTATCTAGCACAGGTTCAAGTTTCTCTGTACAGTCCACACTGTGTTCTTGAGACATATTCTAAATGATCCAGAGCCTAAAAACAGAAGTCATACACCTACCATCCAATTCTACCACCTTTCTTCAACAGAAATGCTCAAATGACTCAAGTTTTGATTTAGTAGGTGCCTAGCTGGTTGTCCATGCAAAGACTCTCATGGCTGCAGTTACAGTCCTGGTCTTTTGAGGCTTTTAAAGCTTGAAGCAAAGTCATATTTTTGTATATCAGCAAGAACCAGTATTATGATAAGAGTGGCAGAGAAAAGGGCAGAATCCACTTGCATATGTGGTTAATTCTTTAATTTTTTCTTTATTTTTAAAGTACTAATTTTCTTAAATAAATATTATTATGCTACTCAGAAAATGTTGCAGGCTAACATTTTTTATTTCTTTCAGGGAAAGCAAATTCTGTCTATTCTTACATGTTGTGCAGTATAATGGCATGCAGCCCACATAGTGGGTAATTTGAATGAACAGCAGGCCTTCAAATTACACTAAAAGTGCTGTTATATTTCAAGCAGGGAACATTTTTATTACAGTCACATTCTTGACATCCTACAAGATGCATATACATTTTTTCTTCTCTATTGATATCAGACCAACAGGCAACTAGTTGGAATAAGCAGGCATCTCAAAATACCCATGAAGAGTTTACAAATACAGTTACCTTTGCTTTTTGATGCTGGGATATTTTGTACTGAGAGAAAACTCTATTTTATACTCAGGAACTGTACCATGAATTGCATGCAGGAAGCCTCATCACATACAATCAGTGATTCACAGTTTCATTCAGAGCAGACAGCTACTAATGGCATTACTCACCCCAGTGAGCAGGGATTTGTGTAATGGGCCTTTCCAAAAGTATTAACACAGCAGTGAAGGGAGGTGGCAGCTCAATATTTTATGTTAGTGTTTGACCTTTTATGATGCTTTGGACCTTGATACAGCCTTAGTTGCTTCCCTCTTTCTCTGGAAAAAGACCAGCCATTTTTCCTGTAGCTGTCCAAAGACTCAAACAGACAGTAGACCTATACCAACATCTTTAATCCATGTTTGCTTTCTCACCTTGTTAACTCCCTCCTTCCTCATCTGTTGGGGTCTCCCCCCCTGCTATGTAGCCCTGGGAGAGGGGCCCTTGGGGGGGAGACATGGGGTTTCCCTGCCCCTGGTCAGCCTCTTTCCCGATTGGTTGGTTTGTGGTCCCCTGTGTGGGGAGGACCCTGGGGTCCCATGACTGGAGGAGTTCCTGAGCACAGCTCCGGCCATGCGGCTGGAGAAATAAACATCTCTGAAACATCTACCACGAATCTGTCCATATATACTTCCTTTTCCATGGGACTCCTGGTTTGATATATGCGTGTAACAGCAATCCCTGCTGTAACACTCATCCTCACTGTCTCTTTCCATTTCAAGGCTACAGCAGTTATAGTTCATTATCATGAACTGCAGTTCATTAGTGATGCTCTCCCAACCATGGAAATTCCTTTCAAAAGACCTGGCACCCAAATAAAGTGACCTAAAAGACTGTGAATTTCAAAGTGCTCAAATTTAGCAAGATCTCTATTGCCTAAAAAAGAAAGCAGAGACACCTTGTGATTCATAAAAATGCACACATTTTAATGCTACTAAACACAAGACAGTGTAATTGTCTAGATTTGTTATCTTTCCATGTGGCTTAGGTTATGTCTTTATTATCAACTGATATGCAACATACATATATTCAAGAGAGATATCCATAACTTGCAGGAAGGGCTAACGACCAGAGAGCTCTGCAAAGACTAAGCAAAGTCTATTCTTAGCACTGCTACCAGCAGATTAGATGAGCTTGGACATGTGAACTGACCTCTCCAGACCTCAACTCTACTCACCGAAGTACAGTGACATCTGTCTGCCCCTGGGTTATGATCTGATACGTAATTGGGAAAGTTTTAATGTCCCTCTCATTGTTCATATTTAAGGGTAAGTGAAGAACATGCAAACTGACTATAATTAATCAATTCAAACTTCAGCAGTAGTCTAAAAATTGAAGCTCTTTGGGTTCAGTTACTTGGCATACTGATTAGAAGGGCAAATAACTTCTGTCAATGAATAGAATTCACTCCACATGAATAGAATCTCTGCCAAGAAATTTTGCCTACCCAAAACTGTCCTTTGGGATATTGTTCCTGACACCTTGGCTAACATTGTTTCCAAACTGGCTTTGAATTTTGTAATATCCGCTAAGCAACCTTCACTTTACATTCTTTAAGACAATTTATAAACAATAAAGAAAAAATTAGTAAATGTTTTAATTATTTGTTTGCTTCATCAAGCTATTTAATATTGTTTGATCAAGCTATTTAATACAATAATTCAGATGTAAGAATTTAAGTCTGTGGTGGTTTTCCATCTTTCCATCTTTTCCATTCTGTGGCAATTCCATCTTTTTGTGTGGCTGATGAGTTTACTCAAGATTGTGTAATACTAAGCATATGCAGAGCTGTTCAAAGCAAGACTGTGTTTGCAAGGAGGATAAATGGGTCTGACCTACTGGCTTCTGCAGGGAGTCCACAGTGACAGGATGAAGATGCAGCAATGGCAATTGGTAAGAAGGATCAGGTGTCATTGATGCCACGACATTTTACAGGGCTCTGCAGATATGCATAAGTGCACAGATGCCAACAAAGGCCGTAAAAATGCTGATACATTTCACAGAGAAATATGCACAAGGACCAGGCAGAAAATGGAAAAGTCATCAAAAAGTAAAAGGCAGATAGAAATATTTCCATCATTTATGTGGAACGCCAAAGAAAATTTAACAATGTGGTGACAAGGGGGAATCTGATATTAATATTGTTAACAGGGTTTTTAATTCCCATTATTTACATTGTTTTCATCACTGAAAATGAATGCAACCTTTTTCTTGACTTTTTTTGGTAAATGTAAGGAATCTTAGAGGGAAGGAGGTGGATCCCTGTAACACAAAGTGACACAAGGTTCCTGCCATTGCTGATACAAACCTTCCTGATCAATGCCAGGAGGAGGAGTAATCTGCTCAGCTTTCACTCTGACAAGTGTTAGCTGAGCAAGCTGCCCTACTGAAGTGCTGAAGAACTCAACATGCTTTCTGCACAGATTGCAGAGCTGATGTCCTAGCCTGCATGTTGTAGTCACCTGGGAGATTGTAGCAGATTTGGCCAGCCATGCCGGTACATAGACATGTGGCTATGACATTCAATGTCTCTCTTTTCAGCCTTGACAGGTAAAAATGAATTTCACTTGAATAGCTAAAGGGCAGAGTTTCTTCTAGCTGAGAGAGAGTAACCTGTAAAATCATTAGCTATTCTTGGCAAGCTGATGGAACTCTACTTGTTAAAACATTTCCAGAGACACGCAGGATCTCGGCAACAACAGAAATGCTGATGAGAGTGTTGATTCAATGGTATAAATGACTGACACAGTGGGACAGGGAACGTGAAGCAGATCAGTCTACGACTGCATTACATGACAATAAAAAAGAAATAGAGATGTTCTTAAACTTTCTTCATGCCAGATGTCTTGTTCAGGGTCTAGTTTCTGATTGATATTGATTTCAAAAGGTTTGTTCTCTGTGTCAAATACTGCTGTAGTATTTGACATTTCATGACACGGTTAGGAGAGCGATCCATTTTGTGGTCAAGCAGTGAAAGACCATAGGGCTCAACTTAGCAGGTGCCATTGGCAGATACATGACTCTACTTCCCACTATGAATATCCTCAAGAAAGAGGTGAGTAACAGCAGTGTACACCTCTGCATACAACAGCAGTGTGGAGAATAGTGAAAACCATTCTTGTTACACAAAGTTTCTGCTTCAAATCTAGTTGATAGATGAGAGAAGTAATAATAGACTTAGAACAGAGTCAAGAAGAGAGCATGAAAGTCTCCTGCTGATATTCTGTGTATATTGCAAAAGCCAAAGAATTGCTAATGTGCAAATTTTGTGCACACACACTAAAGGGTCTCTAAACCCAACAAAATTCCTCTCATGAGAGAAATCTGAAAAGGCAAAAGATTAAACCACAGATATTAGGAAGAGTTTCACATTAGTAGAATTCATGTCTAATGAGCAGTCGTCAATTTTTCCTGTATCATTACTCTGGTTCTACTCCTTATGCAGAATGAAGTTCAACAGCAAATGGAGAAAGCAGCCCGGCAAATGATAGAGGGCTCTGCTCCCCTCACTCCTCACATCTGACTATTGGTTGCAATTGAAGGATTTGAGTACCAGTTAGATCTGTGATATCACAACAACCTATGATCAAAGTTTTCATTTCAGATAGGAAACAATAATGCCTGAATAAAACTAAAGTAATTGCAAAGGATGTAATACACTGTCTGTAACTAAAAATGCAGTATCTTTCTCCAAATGTTTGAGGTAATCCAAATATTAATACATAGGTAACATGCCAAGCAGTAAGCCTTAAACACAGAAAGTAATAGCAAGTTTCAGACTGCTGTTTATCAACAAATGAGCAGTTCTTGGATGGGAATGTTATGTAGCATTGAAAGCGCAAAAGTAATAAGATGACTGTATGGAATCATATAATCATTTAGATTGGAAAAGACTTTTAAGATCATCGAGTCCAATAGCTAACTGGGCACTACCAATTCCGCCACTTAAACTGTGTCCCTAAACACTCATCTTTTAATTACCTCCAGGGATGCTCAGTCAACCATTTCTCTGGGCATCCAGTATTTGACAACCTTTTGGGTGAGGAAATTTTACCTAGTATCTAATCTAAACTTCCCCAAGTTGAATATAAAGTAATTTCTTGTCCTATTCCTTGTTACTTGAGATAACAGATCAACCTTCACCTTGCTACAACTTCCTTTCAGGCAGTTGTAGAGAACAATAAGATCACCCCTGAGCCTCCTCTTCTCCAGGCTAAACACCCCCAGCTCCCTCAGCTGCTTCTCACAGGACTTGTGCTCCAGACCCTTCAACAGCTCCATTGCCCTTCTCTGGAAACCTCAATGTCTTTCTTGATTTGAGGGACCCAGAACGGGACAAAAGGTTTGAGATGAGGCCTCACCAGTGCCAAGTACAGGGGAACAATCACTGCCCTGGTCCTGCTGGCCACAATATTCCTGATACAAGCCAGGGCGCCACTGCCTTTCTTGGTCAGCTGAGAACAGCTGGCTCAAGTTCTGTCACTGTCAACCAGCACCCCCAGGTCCTTTGTCACGGGGCAGATTTCCAACAGCTCTGTCCCCAGCCTATAGTGCTACATGAGGATGTTGAGACCCCAGGGTAGGACCCAGAATGTCACCTTATTGAACATCATACAACTGGCCTGGCCCATCGATCCAGCCTGCTACTTCTATTACAATTTATATGAATAACAAGTGGTAATGTGCATATGGGTGATGTACTTTTTAAATGCTGTAAAATTAATAAAGCGTGTATTAATGGTAAATTATATATATATATAATATTATTTATATATTCTTATGCCAAATCTGCTCTCTCCATCCTCAGCTGGAAATGGGAGAGAAGATATATGAAAGTCTTGTGGGTCAAGATACAGGAAGCAAGGGAGAGGGGGATTGCTCACCAATTACTGTCATGGGCAAAACAGGTTTCACCTGGGGAAATTAGTTTAATTTATTGCCTATCAAATCAATGTAGGATAATGAGAAATGAAACTACACCTTAAAACACCAATGTTCTTTCTGGGCTCCATTTTACTTCTGATTTCCCTACCTTCTCCACTCCAGCAGCACAGGAGAAAGGGCAGTGAGGGTTGCTGTCAGTTTCTCACACATGTGCTCTGCCACTTCTTCCTCTTTAGGGGAAGGACTCCTCACCCTCCAATGTGGGGTCCCTCCTATAGGAAGCAGTCCTCCACAAACTTCTCCATCATCAATCCTTCCCACAGGTGGCAGTCCTTCAGGAACTGTTCAACCATGGGTCCCCAATGTAGTCACAAGTCCTGCCAGCAAACCTGCTCCAGTGTGGTTCCTCTCTCCACAGGTCTACATGCCCTGCCAGGAGCCTGCTCCAGCAAGGGCTTCCCACAGGGTCACAGGCTCCTTTGGGCACATCTGTCTGCTCCAGCGTGGGGTTCTTCATGGGCTGCACGTGGATTTCATCTCCACCATGGATCTCCCGGGGCTGAAGGTGACAGATTGCTTCACTAAGGTCTTCAGCATGGGCTGCAGGGAAATTTCTGCTTGGACACCTGGAACACCTCTCTCCCTTCTTCTGCACTGCCATTCATGTCATCAGGGTTGTTGCTCTCACTCCCCTCCTCTGGCTGCAAGTGCCAGGCTTTTTTCCCCTCTTCTTAAATAAGTCAAGAAATGCTGCCACTCTCGCTGATGGGCTTGGCCCTGGACTACAGTGCTGGAGTCAACTGGTACAAGATGTCATGGATGTAGGGGAATCTTCTGCATCTTCTCACAGAAGCCACCCCTGTAACCTCTCCACTACCAAAACTTTTCCATGCAAACCCAAATGGTTTACACCTAAGAGCTGCTGTAAAACCTGGATGGATTGTCCTCCTTTTAAGGGGCGGTAGAAAAATGGATTCATTAAGAACAGAAAGACTGAACCATTATAGAAATTTCCTTCCTTTTTAAAAATTTTATTTTCAGGTTCAGTGAAAGAGTTTATACAATGTTTCAATTTTAAAAAACTTTATGCTAATATAAATTTAAGTTCTTGGCTACCTAGGTGTCATGGGTTACCAAGCATAGTCCCGGAAGTGATGTTCTTGCAAAGGGGTGCTTACAGCTCCTCTATGACCTGACAGAACCTATCAGCTGGCCAGTTTGAATATGGACAATTCTTTAAGCCACTTAAAGTTGTGACCACCTCTGTGATGCACACTTAAGAATAGACAGACCTCAGGCAGAGCCCTCTCTCGTTTCTGGTTTTGGGACAGGTGGCTGTGGGCCCCGTGCGGGGGGTGGGCCCAGCCCGGGCCCTGCTTGGGCCAGGCCGGGCCGGGCCACAGCCATCCTGGAGCTGATGGGCCCTGTTCCACCCGTGGAATGCAACCCCCCAGCCCTGCTGTGGGCAGCCAGAGCGGCCCGGCTCTCCCCCCTCTCCAGTGCAGCCAAGATTCAGCTAAAGCTTCACCGCTGTCTGGAAGAGGTCAAGTGACCAACAGCGATAAGTGACATTCCAGCTGCAAGGCCTAGGTGAGATTAACCCTTTTAGTGCTGTGAAGAGCTGAAAACCTGAGGGAG
>NW_008239759.1:982581-986431 GCF_000691975.1 Corvus brachyrhynchos
AGCGGCTGGCTTGTTGTGATGTTTCCATAGCATGGGCAAGAGAGACTCCTCTTCCTAAATGGACTGAACAAGGTTATTATGGAAGTGATAAACAGACTGAACATCTCAAGGGTTGTCTTTTTACATTGTCAGTGGGAGAAGGGAGGAAGGTGGGGGGAGGAGAAGAGTTCTGAAGGTGTGGTATGATTTTTTTTTTCTTCTTTTAGGTCTGTTAATAAACTTCTTTATATTCTTTCAAGTTTGGTGCCTGCTTTGCATTTCTCCTAATTCTTATCTCACAGAAGATAAACAGTAATGAGTATTTTGGACCAAACCACTACAATAAATTGGTGTTTCTGCCTGGTTTCAAACCAAACCCACTACACTAGGCCATCATTTGTCCTGTGAGATACATTTGAAGTAGCTGAGCTGTCTTTGCTGATTCTTAGTCCCATACAAATGTTAAAGAAAGGAGTAATCTCAGTTCTGAAATTCTGCTTCTTCTTTGTTTCCAAAAGTATCTAAACACTTGGTCAAAAAATAATTTATGTACAGTAATTTACTGACAGCCATGAACAACAGAGCTAAGATCAGTGAGTGACGTAGTTAATGTCATTCATCTATGTTTTTTAAGTCACAAGTTTCTTAACCTTTCTTCTTCACAAAATTTTTCTTCAGGGTGCCTGGCTGATTACAGGTCAAGCACACTGTGGAGTTTAGTATGAATATTGATCAGTAAATGGAAAGACTGCTCTTAACAAACAAATTTGTATCCAGTATATTGTGCCATGAGTGCTTATACAAACTAATACAGAAGTACTCTGATTTTCTATAAAGCGTTCTTAACAATTTAGAGATTTCACAAACTTCTAATAACATTCCTAATAATAATAAATATGGTTTATGGATTTCTAACAAAGCTTAGTTACCTTTTTCTCCTCAAGTAAGTTGAATGTGACCCTTTTTATGCTTACAACAAAGAAATTTTCTTTTTTGTTCTCTTTGGTTATTATAAATGCCATAAATATTTTTTTTTAAACAATCATGGTAAATACTGAGTAGTGCTATACTCTCTTACCCTTTCAGAGAAAATCAGATTAAATGCAGTTAGCTATCAATTTTCAGGGACAATTACACTCTCCCCTGCATACCGCAGAAAGATATTAGAGAATGCACTCAATGGCCTATCTCTTTCAATCACCTTTATGGTATCTGACATCCCAGAAGCCAATGAGGGTTAAGTCTTGTCTTGCTTTCCCTGTAAATCAGCAGCAAATCTCTTACTCTCAAGTGTTTAGAACCAAGTTCTGGAGTTATGACCCTCATACAGGCAATAAGGCAAAAATGCCTTCTTGTTCCATTCCCTTCACTAATAATCAGGTTAAAATTTAGAAAATTTTGGTTCAGAGTAGTACAGCCAGTAATGGAGATTGCAAGTCAAAAAGGTGTTTAAAGGCAACTGTATTCATCCTATTGAGGTGTGAGTGAGAAAGACTGGGCTGAAATCCACTGAAAACTAGTGGAGAAGAAAATGGTACTCTGTGGAATCTGACAATACTTTCTCCAAACTACCAATTTCATCTACTGTCTGTAAAGAATGACATGTCTTGTGATTTAGTTGTACTAGCTGCTTACTTTTATTGCAAGCTAAGAGCTAGGCAGGATTTTATTGCAACAATATTTTTTTTTAATTTCTGTGTAACTTTCGTGTGCAACACAAAGTTTCCTTGCCAAAAAAAAAAAAAAAGAGCTAAAAGTCCACAGCTAGCAAAAGCAGTATTTATCTATCTGCCCACAGGGCCTGAAAATACTACAGCACAAGATGCCCCCTCCAGAAGCTTTCTCCAGTGCTTTCTCCACAGCACAGAGCAACACTGGTTGTCAGGTGAAACTTTGCTATTTGAACATATTGGGTAAGGACCCATTTTTCTAATCCAATCAAATCAAGAAGTAATCTGGAGTCCCCTCAGTAAATGAGAACCTCAATTACACCCAGGAAGAATTTGGTCCCATCATCTCATGGTTTGGGTGTAGACCACTTACAGCTTGATATACTACATATGTTTTAATCACATTTGATTTATACGTAAGATGTAATTCTACCAGAGGTAGTCACCTGCTCCAGTGCATTGTAAATTGTCTATGATGCACTTAGCCGAATTGCAAAAGTACAGTAAATAATATAATAATTATATTTTTTAAATTATATGCAGTAGTTACTTGATTGCTATATTTTTTTTTTTTTTGAGTTTTCCAGGTTCTAAGCAGTACGCAGGCACTAAAAATACCATGACAATTTTATGCTTCATTTACAAAATGGTGGAAGTTGCCTAGTATTCAGACATAGTGCACAAATACAAAATAAGGTCTTTATGATAAACTGTCCTGTAGCTGCTACCATATCATAATCATGGGGCAGGAATCTAATTACTTCAGGAAATTAAAAGATCCACTGCTGACAATCAGCTGTCCTGGAGAATCTCTCTTAATAATATTTTTTTTCTGAAGACCAATTTCTTCCTGTTGGAAAAAAACTCCTGTAAATATTTCTGATGCTAAGATCTTTTACAGTGTCCTCCATACTGATGATGTAGACAACAGATTAGCTAATTTTTAGTACAACTAAACACAGTGTAGGAAGACACCAAAGTACTATTATAAATTTACATTTTTATATACATTTACATTTTCCATTCTGAAGGATAGCTGGAAGAAAGAACTAAATTTCTTTATGACATTGCATAGCTAAGACATTAACTTTCCAAACATGTAGGAGAAGAGGGTTATATTTTAGCCAGGTTGTGGTTTAGTGAAAGCATTCCAGAGAAACAGAGGTTTACAGGAGGAAAACCATCCCAGAACAGACAAAACTGAGCTTAGTTCTTGCTCTCTGCTGGCTTCTCTTTGTCAAGATTTTGTTCGGCCTTGCAGAGAGAAAATCTTTAAATGTGAGCCACAGTTTTACATCTTAAACTTTTCCAGGCAAACTGAAGACTTTCTCATTTTCATATGCTGTATATAGGCCATGGATTGCATTTTGACTCAAAAGCTGTACTTTCAATGCTCATGCAGGTTTGTGCTAAATGTGCATTCAAGCTTTAGGCAGCCCCTATTTTGCTAACTAAGCAGATCTCTTGTTCCTTAAATGTCCTCTCTAGCTCGGATGCAGCACAGAAACCTGACAATCACGTAGCTTGCCTAAGATTTTCTTTGTGAGGGAAGCTTGAACAGAGATGCTCTGGTAGGGCTTTGTGTCCTTGCCTTCTGCACTTTCCCTTCTGTGCAGTAACAGATGATGTACACTGGTAGATGTTTTGTAGAGTGAAGCTCTGTGGTGCCACTGGGAGAAGGGAAGATCTTCACCACACACAGATCCTGTCCATTCTGCCCCATGTTCACATGCATCAGCATCATCCTCCCTGCAGCTTAGGGTAGGAAAATATTTGCCCAGCTGTGCCTCTGCTGGCCTGTGTGGGACTGACCTGGGTTTAGTTCTGTGGGATCCTCTGCTGGGACCACGTGTGAATACTATCATTAGGTGAGGCATGCCTGAGATTTTGGCAGTCTGTCTTGCCTGGCACACCTGAACAGTGCCATTTAAAGCAGAAATGTTACAAAACCATTGCTGAGGGTAGGAACTGCCATGTTAGTTTTCAGCAGAGATAGTCAGGGAAATCCCACACAAGACTCCTTTACAGTGAATTATAGCATGACAATTCAGTACTGTGCTTCTGATCAGAAAAATCTCATGGTGGTTTTGGTGGGATAGAGCCTGGGTGGAAGCTGTAGAAATGAACCTTTTGTTTCTCAGTCAGGTGCATATCTGCAACCTGTACATGAAAAATTTCAGTTCCTTGGACAGGTAGGGAAA
>NW_008239759.1:986530-988243 GCF_000691975.1 Corvus brachyrhynchos
AGAATGAAGACAGGATATATTTATACTTTTATTTCAAATAAATTCAGTCTTGGAAAGAATCAGCCTTTTGAAAAAGTGTGTTTTCTAAAGTTTGAACATCCATCCTGTTGGAATACGGTATAAGAACTAGATTTTCCCAGACTTGTAATATGAACTGAGTGAGTAAAAGTTGTGGCAAGTCATGACTCTAAAATTCTACAGATGCTTCCACTGTTTTTAAGGAAAATGGAAAGCTGTACCCACAATAAGGATGCACTCACTGAGGACTGAGATCTGTTAACCTTTGAAAATTACCCAGAAGCCATATTCTTTGTAAATACAAGAGCATTTTGACTTCTTGAATAAATGGGTCTGAATTCTGAACCCATGCTACCATAGGGCAGAATCAGGAAAAATCACAGGCTAAATCCCTGAGCAATATTATAAATGTTATAACTTGACCTTTGCTGTGTTGCAGTAATTATACTACCATTTTTAATTTATTACACAATTTTTTCATGTTGAGATATTAATTAGCTAATTCTCCATGCACACAGGATTAAGATATCACTGAGAAATGGTGACAATGCCAAAGGCAGGGCTTTGCTGTCAGGCTCTAGGAGCAGGCCTGCAGCACACGGTTTGATCCACAGCTTGCTGCCTGGGAGCCTGTGGAAACAGGGCTCAGGATTAATCTGTAGCAGAACCGCACACTAATGCAAATTATTTCCTCAGGCCATTTTTTGCATTATGTATCCTAATATACATATGCACTGTAAGACACAAACGTAGAGGAGAAACATCTTCATTTCTGGGTTCAACAAAAGTGTTAACACAATAAATGAATCTTTCATAAAAGCAATCAAAACAAACCCATTTTTAAAAAGCAAACAAAATATATTTTAAATGCCATCAAAGGTGCCATTTAAAAACTGTCATACCAGCTGTAAGGAGCTAGCTGCTCAACTGGTCAGTCACAGCAGTCATAAAAACAGAAGTGTTTCCTTGCTGCTGTGACAGGTGCTGGGTGCCACCAGTCCTCCACAGGGCAGTGCTCCTCAAGACTGGCATAGAGGCCTTTTATGTCACTCAGCTACATGTTAGCAGCTGGCTTAGAGGAGCCACCATCCTGCATACTCCTGCTATTTGGTTATAAAGGTAGCATCTCACAGACCACAGAATATCCTCAGCTGGAAGGGACCCACAAGGAACTTTTAACATACTTATTGTGGGATTGAACCCACAACCCTGGTGTTTAAAGCACTGTGTTCTAACCAGCTGAGCAAACCTCAGGCTCCACACACTGTCCCTGGGGATACACACAGATTCATAGAGAGACCCTGTACTTAGGCTTCCTTTCTGCAGTGGCAGTTCAAACACCTTCACTGGACCCCACTTCTAGCCTAGAAAAAAAAGCACTAGGAGCTGCTAGAAAAATAAAGAGCTGAAGGAGACACTGGATTCTGCCTTTGGATTTTTCACCAAAAAGAAAACCAAACCAACCCACCATTAAAAGTGGAGAAAACCTCTTAATTTATGTTTGTCTATAAACCTCAGGAATCCTGTTTTACACTGCTGTCAGGAAAAAAAAAATCTAATCTGTTTCAGATGAGTGAAATTCTGAGGGGCTATGCTGCACAAAAGCTATTTTTTAAGGCACATTTTTCTTTCTACTGGTTTGTTTGGGTGTTTTTTTTTGTTTTTTTTTTTTTTGTTTTTTTTTTTTTTTTTTTT
>NW_008239759.1:988299-1013832 GCF_000691975.1 Corvus brachyrhynchos
AATTAAATTCCCAACTAATAAAACACAGCACAGCTCCATTGATCTGAATAGGGCTGTGCTGGTTTTTGCCCTGGGGATTAGCCTCACCAAAGGCTTTGTAAGCTTTTTTAAGTTAAAGAGACAGGCCTGTTCTCTGTTTCAGTGCTGAAAGAAAGGGAGAATTGTGAGCACAGTTTAATGTTATCTACAGCTTTAAATGATAAACTGTAGGATGTTTGGAGGCTTTAGAGACTAATTGTAAAAATCTACTACATTGGTTGAGAAAACCAGAAAATTACAGCTTATATGTATATATACCTATACATATATGTATTCCACAACTATTCAGTAGGTGGCAGTTAAAAGCTTAGATGAGCTTTGCAGTCGCCATTTAGGCAGTAGCACTAGCAGAGGCTGGAGCCAGGCTCCGCGGGAGCAGAGGACGGGCAGCAGCCAACACCGGGCGCAAAGGGAGGCTGCAGCCCCCTTGATTAAGACAGGGGCTTCTTTCTGGTGGAGGGAGCCCAGGACAGAGCGGGAGAAGAGCTGGTGCAATGACAGGCAGAAACTGAAGAGCATTTGAAGCTTTCTGTTCCTACACAGGTAAATTCTTTTCCACTGTTTTTCTATACTATCTTGTACAATAGGCATAGCTTTGCACTGAGATTAGAGGTCTTCATTTTCTTCAACCAAAATCCACAGTGCTCACTCGGGCAAAATTTTCTCTGAAGTCGACAGAGTTTTGCATGAGTTACAACTGCAAGATTTACTCTAAGCTAATAGCTTAGGCAGAGAACATGGCATGCTGTAAACTGAGGCTGGCAAGGAAGTCAGACCCTGGTCATAGGCAAACTGGCCAGTTAACAGTATCATTTTTCTGTGTGCTGGGATGCTAGTAATGACCTTTTTTCCAAGCTTTCTTTCATTAAAACTCAATGTGCTGAATTTTGCCCTAGTTTATAGTGCTGCCACTGCAGTGGCTTAAGGAGAGATTAATATTTTTGGTTTTTTAAATGAAAGCTACATTTTAACTTAACTGATAGAAGAATGCAAAAATGTGGAGTCTGAATAAAATAACAAAAGGTGTTTCTTTCTCTGAGACAGAGACAACTTTGCAGCATCCCACTGACAGGCAGGAATTTTTTTTCAGTAGATTGTCCATCTCCCAACTGAATGAAAGAAAATAAATCATGAAGACCATCTCAAGTGCCTGAGAGCTGCTGAATTCAGATTTGATAACACCTTCTGTCTTTTTATCTTCCCCATAAAATGTGGGATGCTGTTTGCTGCACCAGTCAGCCACAGAAGGGTGAGCACAGAATGGAGCTACAAATTTGGATGTATTTTAATTTTAAAGAATTTTCTGAATGTCCTGTTTTCATGAGTACCTAGTAGGTGAACACATATATGCCTGTTTATAGATGCACACACATACAGCTATGTAAGCTGTGTACAGCTATGTACACCCACATACATTTAGAGGTAAACAAAGCTGATGAAACTGATTGCTGTTGTACCATTGCCAAGCTTTATAGTTTACCCTTATCTAGAATGTTTGCAGGTCTCAACATTTTTAATTCTGGATAAAAAAGACTATTTTGTCTTGCCCCCCTCCCTTTTTTACTTTTCTGGCTAATGGACTTCAGTTATGCTCAGGAGCTGCTCTCTGGGGTCCATCTGTCCTTACTAAATGCAGTAGATCCCAATTAATGCAGAATGGGTTTTGTGCCATTGTTCTGGAGCTATGAAATATGGTCTTCCCCCAAGCTTCGTGCTCTCTCACACACCACACACTACATTTCTGCAGCTCTTGCATGAAGAACCATACAAACATGGAGCAAGTTATAGTACACAGCTGCAAATCAATGGTCCCATGGATCTGGAGGCATGAGCGTGATGTACAGCTATTTCTCTCTGGTAAGAGAGAAGAATTGGTATAAATGGGCTGTGAATACACTCAGACTGGAAGATTTCAAACCATTAGAGCACGAAGGTCCTTAAATTACATTCTGATTGAAGTAATATATAGAAAACATCTTAAATGCTTTTTAGTTGTAGCTTGATAGAAGGGATTATGTGGAATGGTTGCCTGCAAGGGCAAGGCATTGGATTTGATAATCCAGAAAGTGTCTTTCAGTACTAAATACCATTTTTACTTTTCTCTGGAAGTTGTCTGCACTAGAGAGTCCCTTTGCAAGTGAGTCAAGATGTTTGGAAATACAGTTTTCCACATAACTCACATAGTCAGATGAAAGCATATATCTGCACTGTGCTGCACTAGTGTTTACACCAGCAGACTCACCAGCCCTGATGAACCTCAGGCTGAGTAATACCCCTTTTTCATAGTGCAGAGCAGAGCTCTTTGGAAGTTGATTGGAGTTCAGAGGCTCCTTCTGGCCAAGTGGTCATGCTTATATTACACTAGCACTGCAGTCTCTGTAGTACCAATAAAAATAGCAGACTATATATAAACTGATACTGCTGTTCCTGAAGTCAGTACCAGCACTGTTTCTAGTTTCCTTTGAGGATCACCTGATAACTTTCTTTTCTGGCTTTCTCTTATGTTAGCCAACACAGCTGCCCATGTAGAGCATCATGTGTGAAAAATCAGACTTAGACTTTCATTATGACAGAGTATGTGCTATGGCTCCCAATATTAATTTTTAAAAATAAATGTGCAATAAACAATACTCTGGTTCAAAGATGCTCCTGTGGAAAGACTGCATTCAATTCCATAATCCCTTTTTCTCTCATTCCTTATGTTTATAAACTTAACCTTTTCTTCTTTTTTTAATGGTTTTGATTTATACACTGCATTGGATTGTATCCAATTCACAGTGTTCCTCAGTAACTCTTCTGTAATATGTAATAAGCTGCATTTAAATGTTCCATCTCACACATTTTGAGTGAGTATCAGGACATTTGTACACGTAAGCTGAAACAGTATTCATTGTGGGACATTTGGTTTGGTATCTAGACTGATTCCAAATGTTTGTGAATTACCCCTTAATATTTTTTATTACTAAGACTAATTGAGCAATAATCAATATTAAGTAGAGGACAAAAAAATGACAATTTTGTAAAACACGGATATTAGCAATATTAATTTCCCTTTAAGATGAGAAATTTCCAAAAATATACCAGGAAAAAATATTTCTGGAGATTTTCTTTTCCATTTGGTACTTTTACTTTACATACGAATATTTCCAAGTATCAGCAAACAGATACTTGCACTGCATTCTTATTGTGACATTAAAATTAAACGTGCATTAAATTATCTCACTCTACTGCTGGAAGAGAAGTGGAAAAGACTCCCTGAGTGTCAATGCAGCTGTATATATTACTTGAAACAGAGTGCTCTAATTTGCCTTTTTGAGAAAACAAATATTCATTATTTTTCAACCGGAAAATATTGATAACAGAATAATTTTTGAGATGGGTATCAAAGAAAGACAAGAGCAAAATGTGAAAAAATGTGTGTCAAGTCTGTGATAAATGCACTTTTGACTCACACTGAGTTCATGAGCACCTCCTCTTGAGAAAATAACTTTAAGTTGAAAGTTAAGCTTCTCTATCTAAATTTGTTTAGATTAAAATTAGTCTCTCTGGCTATGCAGGTCTGCAAAATGCTATGGCAGGAAAATCCAGTCAGCATCAGCCTGACTGCAGGTAATGAAATTGGTTTCAGTTGCATCTGAAAAGATGTCTTAAAAGTGAAATTATTTCAGCCTTTTAATGTCCTCATTCAAAATATGTACATATTAAAGAAAGGGTATGAAAAGGGCAAATCCATTCCTGGGCTGCAGCTGTTTCCTTCCCAAAATGCCCAGTAGCTCTTACTTAAAATTAATCTGAAGCTAAGAAAAGAACATTTGTTCTTTTTTATTTTTTCTTGTTTATTTTATATTCTTCCCTGAAAATTTAAGCTGACAACTTTTATCTCTTCTGAAAGATTTAATTATTTGAATCATCAAATACTAGCTACTATCAATAGCTATAAAATATTGTGGTTAACCCAAATAAATAACATTACCACTTTCCCCATCTGTACACACAAATCTTACAATGCTATCATGTGTTAATCGGTATTTTTTATTCTTCAGGATATAATTTTTATAATTTTGTTTAATGCTACAAGGAAAAGAAACATGAGTCCAGAAAAAACTACTCTTAAGGCTAAACCTACCTGTCTTCAGAACTGAAAGTATTGGAAGTTGGGGTGATGAACATTTATAAACTATCAGAAAGCTGCTATTATTATATTGTACCCCACACTTACAATTTAATTACTGTTTTTCAAAGCACTCTGATTTGCAGAAAAATTTCAGTAGAAGAACAGGCTTTTTACTAGTGTCTGGAAGCATATCAATGATGGTATTACATTTTTTCATTTAATTGTCAGGGATCATTTTGGGTCCTGAAACCCACTGCATTAACCTATTCCTAACTTATTGCCAACAAACCAGTGGCAAAATGTTCTGTTTAAGCCATTATTATTTGGGCTGTATAAGACCATCAGAAATATTTCAGTGGTCAGGATAGCAATCTAGCTGTCCTTCCCAGCCAAGCAAGGAAAATTAATTACAGGTGTTATAGCACAGGAAGTCACAAGCACTTAACCTTTAATAATTTTGCTTCTACAGAAGATTTACATACGTAGTCTCAAATTAACGCTATGGAATAGAGAACTACAGTGAAAGGCAAAATGGCCACCTGTCTTCAGAGTTTCCTCTGCTGAGTGGAAAACAGTCTTCCATGAATTCACTATTCTTCTGTGTAAATAGATATATTTACATGGAAATAGCTTGTTGCCTATGCTGGGAATTTTATCATGACTCTCACAATATATAGAATCATTTACAACCTCTAAAGTAAAATGATTTCTTGGGAAATGTTCTTTCTTGTTTTTGTTTTTGTTTTTGTTTTGGTTTGGTTTGGTTTTGTTTTTGTTTTTTGTTTTCGTTTTTTAGTGCTTTGTACTTTTCCATTCAGGAAAACTTAAAAATAATACCATTATCCATAACTCAGAACCCATTTTTTCCAGTGTACATCTGGAGAAGCAGAAGTTCACTGCAACATGTAAAGTCATTGCTCAATACCAAAAATGATTCTACTATTAGAAACCAGAGGGGCTGAAAATTCATGCTGAGTCTCTGATCCTGCATTTGTATGAGTGACAAATTCCAGTTTATAATCATACTGCTCTGTCCAATGGCATTATGTCCTACTTGTTGATAGACAGACATACAATGTTGTAAGTTGATCTTTCCATCTTTACTCAGTTAAACTAAATCTACTGAAAATTGAGGAAAAACTACAGTATTTGGTTAGTTAAGTTGGGAAGAAAACTTAAAAAAATCAGTTCCAAAGAGAGCTGAATACAATGCTGTTATTTTGACATTTTTATTTCTATGTGTGCATTAATGAATACCTAACTACACATACGGAAAGGTTTCTGAGTAATTTCTCTCTCAGTTTTGACAATAAGCACTTAAAGATTAAGACACTGGTTTACCAAAATGCTCAAATAGATGAATCAATGAAGTATCTAAAACGCTTAAAACAAAGCCTGAATTTAGACAGGAACTGTCATTAAATTCTCTTTAGTTTTAAGATTAACCAATCCACTAAATAGAAAGTGACAACCAATTGGACACCTGTCCACCCTGGATAAGCTTAGCATAGTATTTCTTTTTCTGTATGAAAGTAAGGGTTTTTTCATGTGGTAAGTGTATTCACGTGTCCATCCTGGATAAATTTAGCATAATATTTCTGATGCTAAACGAAAGTAAGGTGGGGTTTTTCTACATGGTAAGTCTTTTCAATGAAGCTGAATCTTGTTTTACAGTAATGGTTCATTAGTACATATCTGTTACTAAAGGGTTAGTTCTGAAAGCTCTCAGGAAACAACAGAGCAAACAATTTCAGTGTATGCCAATGTATAAAGCTCTTTGTTGGATCAGGTCCAGCACCTTCTGCATTTTCTGCACATGAACCCTCGGCAGGGAAGGGAATCAATAGATCCTTCTGTGTCATTCATTCTTCTGCCATCAGTACTGCCTTCTTCAACAAGCAATGCCTCTTTAGTTAAGCGTAGTTCCAAAAACCCTTTGCTGTCTGTTGTTCCTACAGGAAGCATGCCTACTTATCTCCCCTTTCTTTTTCCAGTTCTTTCCTGCCTAGCAAAACTATTTCTGCCACAACATCTGCTGGCCGTATGCTAGCCAAAGAACTAGTAAAGATTTTCTTACAGTGACAACTATGCATGTGGGACTTTTTTTTCTTTTACCAAGGGTTCCATGGGGTATCAAACAATTTTGAAAAGGCATTGTTTTGGGAATGAGATTTCAACATAAGTCATATTGTTGATGACAATATGACAGTTTGCTAAAGCAGAACACAGCACCTGTGATGGCCAGACAGCATAGAGGGTGGATTCTCTCTCCTTTACATACAAATGTTCTTTGGACAATAGTCTCTTTCTGTAAATACAGAAAAAAACTACAACAAATTGATCTAAAAGCCTCCTGTCCTTTCTATTTCCCTTCTATTTTAGGCCAGGAGCATGAAGGAAACCAATAAAACCTCTTAGGGAACCTCTCTGAATGATTTTGTAAAATTAATTTCATTTTAAAGATTCTAAATTATTAATTTTCCATGCCAATTCAAACATTTTCAACATTGTAGGGAACCTAGCTCTAAAATGAAATCTGTTTCAGTTTAAAAAAATTGAACTTGTAGTTTGAATTTTTGGTTTCTATGAGTATATTGAATAAGAAAAATGTCTGATGTTGTCCCTTTCAGATAATCAAGCAAATTCTGAAAAAAGGACAATGTGTCAGAGAAAAGCAGCAGGTTTTTGACACAATATTTTTTTTTCTGCAGAAGATGCCATTCCCTAATGAAATCTCTCCGGTCATCTTTCTATAACTGGAGAGAAAAGCTATAAATGCTTTTCTTTCCAACTATAGTTGAGAACAACACAAATGAAAACTGCTACTGCATCTATGCAGTGAAAAAAAAAATCATGATTTACACTAGCTGATCATCAAGAAGCAGACTTTCAAAGAACATTTTGTTCCACATGAGAATAAAAACCTTCTTTCCATATGGTCTAGAACCTCATGTTGTAAGAAAAAGCTGTCTTGCCAGTTATCATTTGGTCTTCCACTGTGTCCAACTTTCCACTGACTTGAAAAGACCAAAGAATACAAGCAAAGAAATGGAATGAAAAAGCAAGTCTTACATTAAAAGATGAAGGCACTGGAAGCAGAAGAGTCCCCATTCTTAAAGTGCATTAGTAGGTATGGTGAAAATACTCCCTGAGAAATGTCTGTTTATCAGCAAATTGAGAAAAAGTTACTTGCAGATCTCTCTTGACTTCTTTTATATAAATAATGTGACATTTTTGGCCTTTGATATTGGGAAATGGACATTAATCTGACAGCCATGTTGAAATCCATCTCATCTATAGCTACATTCTTCACCTTGTACCCTGTATCTTTGTATAGTGGTGTCACCACTGGATAGCCTCATGGACTGTTAATTTAAATTGAGGCAAGATTTTGAACTACGTGCATTGCTTGTACTTTATTGGTTTTTCACAATAACAATGACAATATCAACAGAGACATTGCCTTAGAGTTAAAAAAAAAAACAAACCCATGAGTGACATGAAATGGTTTTACCTGAGGAAAAAGAGCTTTCAGGAAATTAATATACAGCATCTGAAAATTGTTGAATTTCATATCAGAATGACATCTCAGTAGGACATCATAAGACCTCAAGAAACTGGATCAGTTAAGGTGCAGTCAAAGCCTCTGACTCCAGAAAACAAAGGTAACATGATACTGTTTTGTAAAATGAATGCTACACTAAAAGACACAATCTAGTAAAATATATCAACTAAACTTACAACTTGTGACATTTCATGGTAGTCTAACAATATAAAAATGGTGAAAACTGCTGCAACAAAACCCAAGACTGGAAACATTGGAGATAGGGTTTTTTTTTCTGTGCCCATTTTCAAGCATAAATTGGAAGAGTTCACCAGCTGTGAGATTCTAATCTCATGTTACTCTGTGGGTAGATATTCAAGTAGATTAGTTTTCAGAAGGTATTTTTCAGCCTTCGTATACCTTTTGCCTATGCTATCTATAGCTTAAATACAAACATGACAGGCAAGTCATAAATACAATTGATAGAAAAGTTAGACTATAAAAAATCCAGTTAAAGATAAGAGAGAAGTGTGGAGATCCAGTGGCTAAGTACAGGATCAGTGACACTGATTTAGTGAATTCTAATATACCCAGATGTAATTAATTAGTCAGCCAAAGAACATTAAGAGTTTAAACTATGAAGAGCATAATCTGTAACGAGGCACCTCTTAAACATTTAAAATGCATATTTTTTTCCCACTACATAATAAAATAAGTGATTTTATGTCACAATTACTCAGACCTTGAACCTTATCCTTCTGTCAGAAAAACCCTTCAATTCTTTCACCTGGCATGTCAGAAATAACTAGGGAAAGCATGAAGACTAACATAAAAGTCTGCAGCTGAGTTTGAACTGGAGGCAGTGGTTTGCCCCACTGAATAGCCCATCAAGCTCACCTGCAGCAGCTGAACTAGAGCAACTCCAGCTTTGTGCTATCAGAGCATCTGCAGAAAACAGAGATAAGTCAGCAGAGGTACAGACTCACTGGTCTGCTGAACTGTGCAATCCGACAATTCAAAATGAAGGGTACGAACGTATGTTATGAAAAGTGATTTGGCTTTTCAAGTAGGGATAGTGTTGATAAACTGACACTTTAGAGGATGATAGATACTTTCACAGAAGTAGTTTGTGAAAGCAAAGGCAGCAAATGAACCTTCGTTACAGAATAAGTCCATTCTAACATGTAAAAAGCAGCTATTTTTTCTGTGCGGATTATGAAACAGACTGGTTTTCTGAATCAGAAATGATCTTGTACATCTAAAAAGTCAGACTTCTTTCAAGTTAATTTTTCCATACCCTTACTGGCCAGAATGCCATAAGCTGATGAAATAATGCCATACTTTATTTTGTTCTCCTGTATGTCTCAGTTAACACATTTTAAGACAAAGAAACATTAGTAAGCATTAACAAATGAACACTCATGTTCAAGTGCACCACATTCATACAGAATGATTGTCACTGCACAAGATTCTCTGGCCAGATCCACACAGAGAACACAAAAAAAAAGATAAAAAACATTCGGGCAATTTTTTACCCAGTGTGATCATAAAGACTTGAATGAGTTGTGTTCTTTCTTTTAGTTCTGAAGCAGGATGAATTCAGAAAAATCTGTAATTTTTATTTTGGCAAAACTGAGGATCTTTAGGACTGACAGACCAAACAGTTACTAAGGTTGCTGCTCCTCTGCAGTCACCCAGGCTGGGAAGAAACAGCTCTGTGGAGATGGTCCTGGGGCTGTACTGGGCAGTGACCTGGTCAGCCCCTGTAAGCACCAGGGCTGAGGGCAGTTCTGTGGACACGGTCCTGGGGCTGTACTGGGCAGTGACCTGGTCATGGCCAGCAGTGCCCTGGTGGCAGCAAAGCCACCCTGTGCCCTGGTCTGTACGAACAGGAGCATGGCCAGCATGGCCAGCCGGCTGAGGGAGGTGATAATCCCCCTCTGCTCAGCACTCACGGGACATCAGCAATGTAGTTTGTCCGGTTTGGGCACCCCCAGTAGGGGAAACACACGGATGAACTGGAGCAAGTGCTGATGAGGGCTCCGAGGTGTCCAGAGCTGCGGCGCTGTCCTGCTCTGCAGGCTGAGGGACCAGCGCCAGTTCAGCCTGGGGAATGCACAGTTCAAGGGACAGCAAAGTGTATCCCTCAACACCTACAGTAAAAAAGCCATCAAAAAGGTGGAGTCACACGTTTCACAACAATGGATGCTGGCAGGAGAGACAACAGGTATGAGTTGAGAGAGTAATTTAGATAAGATATAAAGGGAAAAAAAAAATCATCCTGATGATAATTTTGCATTGGAGCATGTTTCCCAGAGAGACTGTGTGAAAGATTGGAGATTTTCATATCTGTACATGACAGAACAACCTTCTGTTCTCATGGCTGACCCAGCTGTGATGAGCAGTCTGGACCAGAAACCTACTCAGGTCCCTTCCAGCTGGAATTACCCTTTGATACTATGGTAATTTCTAAAGAATATCTGCAAAACCTTCCTACACAATAGGTCTGCTATTCTTACCACTGTGAAGTTTTCCTATTGTCTAATGTGAATCTCTTCTACAATGTATGCTCATGAACTCTTTTTTTTTTCCACTACACTCTCCATCTTTGCAACAATTTGCTATGTTTTGAAGACTGTTAGTATGCTGTTTCAAGATCCCTTAGAATTTTTCTGTATGCTTAGTAATTCAGGGCATTAAGTGCCCCATTTCAATTTCGTCGATCTTTTGGGCTACCATCTGTGTCAGTTTTCTTGAAGATTTCTGAGTATGTTTCAAGTATGCAGTGTAATAGAGCAGGAGTGCACTCAGCTAGCTTTTAAAATTTTATTTCTTTACTCCATATTTCGCCGATTTTCTTAGTAAAAAATGTACATAGTGCATTTTTTCCCCTAGTCCTGCAGTTCATAGGCTATATATAATATGATTGTGCAGTGCTTAAGCTGCTTCTGAGGTGGAATTCACAGATTTTGCTCTCTTGCCTTTTTACTCACAAAAATTTATAAACGCACAGTTTGGGTGGTAAACTGCAGGCTGCAAAACCTGTGGAGCGATCATCGAGAAGACAACAGGGTCTTCACAGCAATTCCTAGTGGGGAGGCAGGAGACAGTGAGCCTACGGTGAAGCAAGAGGCTCAGATCGCCCATGGAGGAGTGTCACATCTGCCAGGCTTGCCTGTGCTTCCAAGTCCCCATGTCACATCCTAGCGGACCCCAGGACGGCGGGAGAGCGGAGCGTGCCAGGAGGCAGAGGAAACAACCTTCTGTTCTCATGGCTGACCCAGCTGTGATGAGCAGTCTGGACCAGAAACCTACTCAGGTCCCTTCCAGCTGGAATTACCCTTTGATACTATGGTAATTTCTAAAGAATATCTGCAAAACCTTCCTACACAATAGGTCTGCTATTCTTACCACTGTGAAGTTTTCCTATTGTCTAATGTGAATCTCTTCTACAATGTATGCTCATGAACTCTTTTTTTTTTCCACTACACTCTCCATCTTTGCAACAATTTGCTATGTTTTGAAGACTGTTAGTATGCTGTTTCAAGATCCCTTAGAATTTTTCTGTATGCTTAGTAATTCAGGGCATTAAGTGCCCCATTTCAATTTCGTCGATCTTTTGGGCTACCATCTGTGTCAGTTTTCTTGAAGATTTCTGAGTATGTTTCAAGTATGCAGTGTAATAGAGCAGGAGTGCACTCAGCTAGCTTTTAAAATTTTATTTCTTTACTCCATATTTCGCCGATTTTCTTAGTAAAAAATGTACATAGTGCATTTTTTCCCCTAGTCCTGCAGTTCATAGGCTATATATAATATGATTGTGCAGTGCTTAAGCTGCTTCTGAGGTGGAATTCACAGATTTTGCTCTCTTGCCTTTTTACTCACAAGAAATTATTAAACTACAATTCTTATGGTAGCTCATTCTGTGCAGTCATCCACTACTATAAGCTCTACGACTGTTCAGAATTTGCATGTCTGCAGCTCTTATATACAGGTTTATTCTGAATGGAACAGCATTATGCTGAAAGAAACTTCCTCTTCTTTCTCCTCATTTTTTTGCAGCTACTCTTTTTCCTTTCTTTCGTAACATCATGAGCTGCTCACTCATTTTCTCTGTTCCTCAGAGGGTTTTACCTCTTCTATAAACACACACATAAGTGTTTTTTCTGAGGCTACTTTTCCTTTCCAGTCCTTGAATTCTGCTGTCAGAAAAACAATTTTGCTTCATTGCCTCAGGATGAACACTCTTATTTATCAGTCTTTCCTATATTTAAACAAGCCTCTCAGAGTGACAGTGAATGTAGCACAGGAGAGATGGAAGGGGTGAAGCTGCCTTCTGCCTGAAGCCAGGCTGGGTAAACAGAGCTGCGGCAGCCCTGCACTTTGCCTCAGGATCACCATCCCCAGTTGCACTGGTTATTCTGCCTATGGTATGGCAGATGAGGAAGTACAACCCTTTCACCCGACATATTATGTAAAGACAGATGTTTTCAGCTTACTCAGACATTAAAATGAGGACGCTGTAGGGTGCCCTGGACAAGAAGGATAACAACATCAGGATATGTCTGAATAACAAATTGTAGACATTAGTGCAGCATGCATTGCCTTAGCTTAAGCCTAACTGGCACAAAGAGCAACAGCATCAAAATGCAGAAAAAGAAAATTTGGCATGAGCTTGCAACTGGGATGAGGGCATGGGCGGGTCCAGTAACAGCCATACCTCTATGGCATCAGTATTGTCCTGCTGCTGGACAGGTAAAAGGTAACTTAAAATCACTCCCTGCAATGCAGTCACTCCTTCTGCTGCATTGAAGAAATAACTTGAAGGCTTTCTTTCAAAAGGAAAGAAATTCTTTGGGTTGTTCTGGATTTACTGCTACTGCTACTGCAAAATTGAAACAGGCAAATTTAACCACTTGGTGCCATTAAGGCACTTGGGCAAAGTTCCCTATAAAACCTGCCCATTTCCTTCAGAACAAGCACAGATGCAGCAAATTTTGCAGTTTTTTCCATGTGTATCCCTTATATATCTAGATTTGGCCTGAAAAGTAACAATATCCTATGCTCTCTTCAATTTTTAGTGTTCAATTTTTTAGTGTTTATTTGCTTAAATCTCACTAAATATAAAAAGGCTTGTATGTGCTGTGTACCCATTGAGCTGCTACTGATGCAAGCACAAATTCATCTTCGCTTTTATTGCAATGAATTTTAAAACAGCTACAGCTTGCGAACATGTGAAAACTTTTACCATTTCCATTATTTAACAATTTCATCAATATTTGTGGTCCTACTATATAGTGGGTTTTGTCAAAGGGAACTGACTGCAGGAATCACAGAATTTTGTGACCTTTGACACATGCACTTGCCAACCTTGGCAACACAAGCCACTACAAATGTTATGAATACATCTGCAGAACCTCTCTGCTAAGTACAGCCAGTCTCGTGTCAAATATCCTCTGCTGCAAGACAAATATTGGAATGAAAAGGCAGACTGAACGTGAACAATCTGAGTTTATCAAAATGTACTCTTTGACCTGAAATGCCAGTGGCAAAACAGACTGAAATGGGACACACATTCCCATGGAGTTAAAAACAAAGCTCAGTAGGTGCTGTTGCTGAATAGTCTACAAATATATCTTAGTTGCCACTCAGAACTGTAGTCCAGTTGTAGTGGAGATAAATTCCTTAACTACTGAAGAACTGGAATATTCAGAGTAATTGACTAACATACACCTGTACAGTGATCTGTTTCAACTATTATTTTAGACCTATTTTAGATACAGAAGAGTAATTCCCTTTCTACAGTTTGTTCAGGCCTTGGCCTTGTTGAAATTTCCAGATGCAACACTTTAGTTCTGTGAATTTTAGTCCAGTAGGAAAAATACTGAAACACATGAGGTATTTTAAAATCAGCCATGAAGTGATGAAGATGGTCTTTTGTTACCAGTCCAGACTGGATTGCGAACCCTAAATTTACTACTGAAATAAATCATTCTGTGACCCCCTGCAAGACTTCTTAAACTACTACAACTAGTATGCCATCATTTACATCATGTTTATTTCTCTTATTGGGAAAGATACCACAGCATGCACTCTACACATGTACCTGTACTAATGTCTGTCTTCTTGTTCTTGTTGTTTTCTCTCCTAGGTTTTCTGCCCTAGCTGAGCAAGTGGCACACGGAGAAGCATGCCTGAGCAAAGCAATGATTATAGGGTAGTTGTGTTTGGAGCTGGAGGAGTGGGCAAAAGTTCTTTGGTCTTGAGATTTGTGAAGGGCACTTTCAGAGAGAGCTACATCCCTACCATTGAAGACACCTATCGGCAGGTGATCAGCTGTGATAAGAGCATATGCACTTTGCAGATAACTGACACTACAGGGAGCCATCAATTCCCAGCCATGCAACGTCTCTCTATTTCTAAAGGACATGCTTTTATTTTGGTTTACTCTATCACCAGCCGACAGTCCTTGGAGGAGCTCAAGCCAATCTACGAACAAATATGTCAGATTAAAGGAGACATAGAAAGCATTCCAATAATGTTGGTGGGGAACAAAAATGATGAGAACCAAAATCGAGAGGTAGAAAGCAGTGACGGAGAAGCCATGGCTAAGAAGTGGAAATGTGCCTTCATGGAGACCTCTGCCAAGACGAACCACAATGTGAAAGAGTTATTCCAAGAATTGCTAAACTTGGAGAAACGCAGGACTGTGAGTTTGCAAATTGATGGCAAAAAAAGCAAGCAACAGAAAAGGAAGGAGAAGCTGAAAGGCAAATGTGTGGTGATGTGAAATTGCACTGTCAGAAGTCAGCTATGAAGTGTCATCTGAAAATACGCATGTAAAACCCATACACAGAAAACAACCACGCAAGATCCTATTTATCAGTATCTGTTTTAAAAGAAACAATTGGAAATTTAAAAAACGAGGTACTGTGATTGCTATAAAAACCCTGAAAAATAAAAATATGAGTACTCTCGCAATCAATTAAAGTAAACCAGGAAGAAAACAAAAGATTTCCCAGAATACCTTATTTTGTAATTTACAAAAATAAAGAATTTTCATCATTCACATAATATGAAAAACTTGGAAAATCAATTTAGTATTATCTCCATTTGCATATAATTGCAAGAGAAAGCCATGTATAATATCAGAAGAAAAACAAAGACATAGTTGTGAAGAAACCTAGAACATACAAATGCATGCTGGATGGTGTTAATCATTTCCTTCAAGAATGCTGTGGATAAACAATTCTGTGCCATTTTCACTATTGACTGGTTGGAGAGTGTGCATAAGATAGTCTTGGACCAGCTGAATAATAGAACTATTGCACAGTAAAAGGAAGCGTGGGGATATCAGTCAAAAGGAATAGATATTACCTCTACCCCACCAGCATGATACTTCTTTCTAGTGTGATGCAGTGTTTTAACTGAAGGTTGTGCAAAAGCCAGTCCCTGTAAGAGAGCTGGAGATCATGTTTTCTGGACTCATTGCTTCAAGAATGACCTGAGTTTCTGGCTCAAATATATTTCAGAACAGACATTTCTTTGAGGAGAATGCCAGATAGAATGGGTTACATATAAAACCAGAAAGCTTCCCCAGGGAGAACTGACTGCGGAGTCCCCTACAAAAGCCTCTGTGGGAGAGACTCAGCTGTAATGCTGCTGCTGGTTAAATGAACACACGGTGTGGTTAGTGTATGAATGGAATGTCTTTTGAACTGGTGGTACCCTTGGAGAGGGGTTGGCGTAGTATACAAAGTTTTTATTCAAATTATCAGATTAGTTCAGTGATACTTCTTTACATTACTGTATTCCAATTAGAAGGGTTTATGTTCCTGCACTATGAGATCTATTGCCTTTATATTGTCTGAAGTATTTTATATTTGCCATTTAAACTCATGATTTGAACTGCTGTGACTATTTATAGAACCAAATATATATCTGAAGTTAGTGCCCACAAGAGTCTCTAAAAGGAGGTTTTCTGGGATAAGCACTTTAGGATCTGGCATATTAAGAGTTGCAGTCAGGACTGTGTTATAATGCAATACAAAGTTCAGAATAGAAAACACATTACTTAAAACATCCTGTCAGGGGAAACTGCTCTTCTCAAAACCTTTGAAAGTGGAAAAGAGTAAAAAATGTGAGCTGTCCTGGATGTCCCTACAAAGCTTTTTTAAAAACGAATATGAATAACTGAAGTATGTATCCTAGTGATAACAAAGGCCATCTAAGATAAAATGAGCACATAAAATTTTTAAAGAATACATTAAAATTGTGTAAGTCACAATTTGTACCTTAGGAACTGCTTTGAACGAACAAAAAGAGCCTACCATATTTTTAGTAAATGTTTATGTCAAGAAACATGGGAAAATGAAGTTGAGCACTAATATTATTAGCCTGCATGCTAGTGCATTATAAATATCTTCTAGGGGATGCTCAAATGCAGTTTTTGCATTAAAAATTGCTACCTTGTTCCTTTCAGAGTTATTGCTTTCTTACCTTCCAGTTTTGTAAGAAATGTGCAGACGTTTCAGAGGTAGAGTAAGAGTATACATATGAATTGCTACTAGCGCTGTCTAGAAAGGAGCACAACTTCTATCATTCAGTCAGAAGAAATTCTGGCACCAGTAGAATCAAGTGTGAAACTCCTACTGATTTCAAAGAGACAATTTTTTTTGTGTTTACTTCATTGCATTAGAAGAGAAGACAGGAAAGAGCATGCAAAAAGCTAATGCTCTTCATTAACAGTAAATTCCAGGCTCTTACACAATACTCTTTCTCCATAAATCTCAAAGCACTTTGCAAAAATGACAACATCATTATCTTAACTTCTCAGGTGGTGAAAGTGAGGCACAGAGAGGAAACAACTGCACGTAGATTGTCCAGCAAGATAGTGGCAGACCCAGGAACAAAAGCAGATCTCCTCTGTCACAGTCCAGTGCTCACTCTGTGTTTTGTCAGATTGTCTCTTCACATTCTTAAGTAGTTCCTGAAACACTTAAAGAAGCCTGGTTTGACTTCTACAGCCAAGTGCATCTTTCTTGACAGTCTGTCAATATATCAAAAGGTATTTCCAGATCAGGGATGCAAAACACTTAAAAGCACTATGTTTAGTAAGACTTTTATAAATGTTTGTACATCGACTCTGTAAAAAAAATGGCTGATGATACTCAAAGTCACAGCATTGGATTCCATGGATGAAGCCAGAAAATCAGAAGAATGATCAACCTTAAGGCATAATGAGTCACATATAGAGGTCAAAAGTAGAGAGGTTGCCCTCAGATGCTAACACACCGGTGCCAAAGGTCATCATGTGTGGCACATGCCTTAGCAGCCAGCATAGAATTATGATAGAATCTCAAAGAGAAAAAAAGATCTATATATACAACTTTTTAACATTATTGCTTTAACTGGAGGAATTATTTGCATAGTAAAATATCTTGCAGAAGTACAATATAGGGGATCTTAATTACTTAAAAAGTACCAACTGCAAAGATATTACAGGCTGAAATTTAGCCCTGGACATTTTTTTGAATGTGCCTCATAGCAAGATTAGAATAATTGTACAGCAAAGATGGAAATAAAAAAAGTAGCTGCCAATATTAGGCTTGAGGACCATTTCCTTTAGTTCCCAGTTGACTCGTCACCTGCCACATAATAAGCCATGAAGTATTTCATGGACTTGCATGTATCAAAGCAAGGCCAGAACAGAAGCAATATAATTCAAGGACCACAGACTCAAAAGAGAGCATATTTTATACCCTTGCCTTGCCATCTTAGTTTATACTATTAGATTTTATGTATCTTAACATATACGTGAGCTGGTTTAAAGCGTTTGTTTTGCTATTACATATAGAATTATTTTTTTTAATATGAAAAAAAAAGGTGGCTAAAGAAAATATAAAGCTTTATTACATTTTGTGTTTTATTTGGAAATGTGGTATCACTATAATAACCTGTTTAAAATGTATATACAAAATATTTAAAACATGTAAGGTCTACAGTGAATTTTAGCATCCAGAAAATGCAATCTAGCCAAAATTAATCTTTAAAAAGCATGACTTTTATATGTAGATATGAAATATTAAGGTATATTGTTGTCATGAAAATGTGTTACAATTTCTTTAGCAAATATTTTGTTTTAAAACTGGATATGAAGTAATTTGTGTTTAATTGTTTCCATGTTTGTGGTGATGTTCTAAAGATTCAAAATGAAGTTTTAAATCTTAACACAAGTTTGGAAAAAGTCTTGTTGTTGCCTGCATTTTGATTGTTTTATGTTATATATTTTTTTTAAATTGTAAAGGCAATTCTCTAAATCAAAACAGACTCTAACATGTTAGGCAGTGTCCCAGAGTCTTCAGCTATATGAATCAGTCCAGAGAGAATTGGAGCAGTATTATCTTATCTCATAACTACTCTTCTTCTATTACACTCTGGCAAACACGTACCTTTCAAAGCAACATACCTTCATTAAAAAAACCCCCAGAAAACCTCAAACCAAAACAGCTTATCAGTGGGTGCTCCTTTTGGCCAGCAAAAAGCAAAATAATTACAGAGGCTAGTCTAGATTTTATTATTTGCTTTAAAATAATGGCAGATAGAACTGTGTGCTTGTGAAAAAATGATACTTACTGTATGGATCCTACTATTCCTACCCATTTCTAGAAAATTCCTGATGTTCTCGAAAAATTTCCTCCTATTGCATTTTATATTATCACCTGTTGCAAAAAAAAAGTCAAATATAATACTTTAAGACTTCTTGCAATTCAGAAGATGCAGTCAGAGTTGTTCAGTTAAATAATTATTTCTCTATGTAAGCAATAATTCATATTCGGCAGAGGAAGGGATCAACAAACAATTTTGAGTACATAGGCACATTGATAGACATTTGAACCAGTGATGAATTATTGAGCATGGAACGTAAATTGCATGTCACTGTGAAGTAATTGCATGTGTCAGCCCACAAAGCTTTTTATTTTTAGTAAAAGACACCCCAGAACTCTTATTAATACTTATTATTCTTTTTTTTTTTTTCTTCCAATATGCTATCATTTACTGTTCTTGGTCCTGATTCTGACACAGTCTATGGTAAAGCAGTGGATGGGCCAATTCAGTATCCTGGGTTTTACACAATACAGTCACTATATACTTTATAGATGTTTACTGTATCATATTCCACAGAAACACCAGAAGCATTACAAAATTCCCTTGCCTTTAATTTTTCTTTTTTTTGTCATTGGTTACCACTCCTGTTTCCCAACGGAAAATATTTTAAACTCATACCCTCATTCAAATTTGTGAATACTTGTCACACATTTCCCTGGCATTTTAACTGACATGTTTCACTCACCTTCAAAGTG
Organism: Corvus brachyrhynchos; assembly: GCF_000691975.1. Lineage (NCBI taxonomy): Eukaryota > Metazoa > Chordata > Aves > Passeriformes > Corvidae > Corvus > Corvus brachyrhynchos. The sequence goes on from NW_008239759.1 coordinate 1,007,360, forward strand.
ATGCCTTGAGAGGCCTTCCAGAAACAGAGACTGGACAGGAATAAGGGAATAAAAGTAGGCATTTATTTGAAAAGCCCTCAAAAGTACACCCTGGGGAGCCTGAAGCTATTCTCAAAATGGACCCCAAGATGGACCCCAGGTCACGAGTTCTTCACTCTTTTATAGGTTTGGTTCATTTGCATAGCAGGGTTAATTCTCCAATTAAAGCTTCAGTTTTCCCCTCAGCTTACCCACCCTTAGCGGTTCGTTGGTTTATACTTTTGGCCTAGGACAGTCTTGGTGTCCTTGGAAAGCAGGGCCAGAGAGGCTTTGTTATGTCTACCTAGTATGAGAGCAGAAATTTACAGGCTACAAAAAACTTCAGAGTCACATACCAAGCAGTACAGAATTTGAAAAATACAAAGGTTAAAACCTAAGGCATCAGAAGCACATTTTCTAATTGATCCACAAATTTAATTCATGTAGTCAAGTGTGTCTGAAGTTTAACTCCACTAAAACCACAAAGAGAGGGAGAGCAGAGCTTTCAAAAAACCTATTGGATGCTCCTTGTGAAGGATGCAGACTTCTGTAAATTAACCAGAGGCATAAGCAGTTTAAAGAAAACTTTAGAACTCTTTTTTTTTATATAATTTATCTTGGTTGAGAACTCTATTTGATGAGTCATAGGGGTTCTATTGAAATCATAATGAAGCTGAAGTGCAAAGGAGGAGTTCAGTCTGACATATTTGTCTCACACTCAGATGGCAACAAGTGGCCCACAATGGATCCTACAAGAGCATCTCTATTCTCAGATTCTCAGATCGTAGTGCAGCTGGCAAGGGGAAGGGGCAGGGCAGGGATGCACCACCACAATATATCCCAAAACTAAAGTCAGCTTCTCAACCTCTACACCTGGTGCTCTGAAAGCTGTGGATGACAGCGTCTGTCACATGGAAATTACCATTGTATTCATTTCAGTAGAGAAAGCAACAAACAAAGAAGCAGAACTGGTGTTCTTCCATAAGATGTGTATGGTAAATATTTATTTTAATATATAAGAGGGGAAAGACCATTCTACGTTATCTTTCAAAAAGAGGTGGGGAGACCATTGAGGGGCCATTCACCCCAATTTATATCTGCTTTGCTGCAACTTTTGTTCAGTGTTGTTGTAAGGATATTTTGCCTTTGGAATTTCCCTTCCTTGTTTACTGGTTCAGTTCTTGCTGCTGGTCAGGCTGGTCCTAAAAAACAATTCTTGGCCTACTTATTAATTTATAATCACAATACAATAATGCTGTATGCTTAGGAACATGAATTTAATTCATGATTTTTCCTGTAGGCCAGATGTCCCCTGTGCAGTGGGGTCATTGTAACAAAAAAGTAGGAAAATTATAATTTGGGAGGGGAAGTAGGCTCAAAGAAAATGAGAATATCAGAAAATTTTACATTTTACATAACTTACTACTTCTTAGAAAACTCTCAGATCAGCAAGGGCTCCTAAAACTGCTTTCAAAAGAAAAGGCAATATTAAGTGATCATGCTGAGCTGCACTAATGAACACGGCTCTTAGGAATGACCCAACAGTAGGTTACACAACGAGAGCAATTGCTTCTTCCTCAGTGATCTAATACAATCTCTAACTCCTTATAAAAGCAACTTTACCCTGGATGGCTGAGTTATATGCCTCTGTAGGAGAACACACTCTGCAGCCACAGAGTTTTAGCTCTCCTTTTCTTCATCTTGCACCAATTTTGGCTGGGGTACAGTTTATTTTTTTCCCAGTGGCTGTTACAGGTCTGTGTTTTGCATTTGTGCTTAACACAGGATTGATAATACAGAGATGTTTTTGTTATTGGTTGTGGCGGTGTAAGTGGCTCTAGCCAACCTGTCTCCTGAGGACAACTCAGACAACCAGGTGTGGTGGTCACCAACCCAAGTTTAGCATGTAACTTTGCAGTCATAGTGAGAACTCATGATTTCCTTGTTCTGGCTTTTGCATGTTTTCCCTCAGTTGGTTAATGTCTGCCCCTCCCTATTTTATGTATGAAGTTATGTATATTCATGTCCCTTCTTTAATATGTATCCATTCTAGAAAGTTCTTTGTTCCTCAACACCCCATTGGATCCTTCCCTAAGTCCCTCCTATGTGTTGTTCCCATTGGTTCCCTTGCTGTCAACCCCGCCTATCCCATTGGCTGAGATCCCCTTCCCCGCCTATTCCGTGCCCTGTATAAGATCCCTGGACCCGCCTACCAATTTGGCTCTTCGTCACAGTCTTTTTGCAGGAGTAAACCTGCGTGAAACACATACGGAGAGTCCCCTCTCTTTACTTCTTTACCTCTGCTCCTGTGCGCTTACTCGATCAGCTTAGAGGGAAGCTCCCTCAGGTGCGGAGCTCAGCTGTGTCTGCCTGCTTTACCTGTGGGTGTGTGACTGCGTAGCATGGATGGGACCATGGCTAGACCTCTGGGCCCCTTTTTAGCTAGCACACAGCTCTCTGACAATTGCTGAGCAGGGCTTACACATGGCCAAAGCCTTTCAGGCTTCTTGGGCTGCATGCTGGCACGGAGGGTAGGGGTGTAATGGTGGACACAAAAGACTGATGCCCAACAATGGTAGCAAGCATTAGCAGTTTATTATCCCACAGTACAACTTTTTATACCTTTTCTCTATATCTCGCGCATAACACAGACTCCTTTTTTGCGTTATAATTGGCTAACAAACATGTGCCTTCTATCCTTTTCTAATTGGTCACAAATCACTCTGCTTTTTGCTGTAAATGTCAACACATGTCTGCATTCTACATTTCTGTCTCAAAGTTGTTTATCTGTCTTGTTCAAGGGCACAGCTGCACCCCATCCAGGCTGAGGTTGCCCACAGCCCATTGCTGTCCTTCCACAATTCCCCCTTTTTTTTTTTTCAATCTCAAATGCCATTTTTACCATCTTCTGCAGGGCCCTTTGCAGACAAGATAGCAAACAGGGTACAAGCGTCTTTTGTGTAGTTTCCATTAATTCCTGAACGTATTTGGGAATTCATTTTGATTCGTTTTTTGAATCTATACAGCACATACCATCAAAATCTTTACACTCTTGTCCATGGGATAATAAGAAAAAAATCAATAGTTGCACTGTTTTTTAAAGCAGTGTGGCGAATGCTATCTACATCAGTGGCTAGTGCAATAATAAACTAGCAGCTATGCGTTCTCTTTCATTCCAAAAATGTATGTCATTGCTACAATCTACTGGTAGTGTGTTCAGTGCTCTCTGCAATCTATGGTGTGCAGTGTGGCTTGCAATGAGTAGCGTATCAGGTGTTACCATACCTAACTGTCCAATGGTGCAAGGCCCCCCTACTGTTCTGCTGGGGATTTCTGGATATGCAGGGTCTCCACAAAGCAAAAACAAATCTTCAGGCAATGCTCTGGGTTTTGCCAAGCCCTATTGTTTAGTTTAGTGCATGCAAAAGGGTCACCCAAATACTCTTGGTATTCCAGGGAGTCAGGTGAGCAGTGTAAGGTTTCTTCCTCTGAGGAGTGTCATCCAACACAGCCTGAACACAACAAGCAGGTGCCCACCAAACTCCTGCATCTGTGGAGACACAAGCATATCCACGTCCCCAGGTAACAAGATCCCACGGGCCCTCCCAGGCTCATATTTGCAAACTGCAAACCCAGACTGGAGCAGGGCCATGGGTCCTGATACTCAGTAACTCTAACAACAAAAAATGTGTTAAAATAACAGGTATTGTATGAAAGGGAGGGACAGTAAGATGGTTCAGTGTAAATACAGTTTTCCAAACTCTTGACTGTGGGGTTTCACCCTGCATTCCCCCTTTTTGTTTTTGAAGAAACACTTTAAGCATAAAATGAAAGTGCTCTATGATGGCTTGACCAGTTGGAGTGCTGGTGACATGGCGAACACCCCAAAGTGGCAAGAATTGTTGAGTGCACTGAGCTGCATAACCAGGACCATTATCAGTCTTTACAACATGTGGTACGCCTAAAGCTGCAAAGGCGCTGCACCAATGCAAAATCACATCTTTAGCCTTCTCTCCTGCATGTACAGAGGCCCAACAGACTTTAGAATAAATGCCCACAGAAACATGTACATATTTAAGGCAACCAAACTCTAAAATGTGCGCAATGCCAGATTGCCACAGCTGAAGAAATTGCAGCCCTCTGGGGTTCATCCCGTCATGAGTCATGGTGACATGTTGCTGACAGTCGGAGCATGAGGCAACTATATCATGTGCTGCTGCAGACGTAAGATGGAATTGATGTCATAGGGCATGAGCCCCTTGATGGAAAAATTGATGTGACTGAATCACCTGTTGCAATGTATCTGGTACCGGGGCCGTCCACACTGGGGCTGTCAGCTTATCCGCATGGGTGTTTCCTTCTACAATGAACCCAGGCAAACTGATATGACTACAAACGTGGACAATATAAAATGGTGCAGTTTGTTGGCGTAATGCAGGCCATAATGTTTTTAGGAAAGAAAACAGTTCATTGTTATTTACCTCTTTCAAAATGGCACGATCTAATTGACGAACTATAGTGCACACATGTTGAGAATCAGATACAACATTTAAATTTTCAGAAGGCCAGGCTGCAAAAGCCGTTTGACTGCCCATAATTCTGCCAACTGAGGGGATCCATCCTGGTGGCCTATGAGGTCATGCCACTGATCTCCCTCCTTCCAGGTGATGACAACTTTTCCTGTTTGCCCTGATCCATCGGTAAACTGTGTGCCCTTGTAAGGGGGTCGATGAATACAGGGATGACTCCACAATTTGCAATTCTAGATGCATCTGCAAAAATTTATGTGCAGGGTGGTGGAATAATATTTTTCCTGGAAACTCTTCCATGGCCATTTGTAAAACAGAGCTATTGGCCATACACCAGTCCCAATACTCAGAGGTTAAGGGTACAGTCATAATGGCTGGCTCTTGCCCTGATAGTTGGACACACTGTTGTCTGGCTTTACAAATTACATGAGGTATCAGCTCTAAGTGGGTGGTAACCATTTTCTTGTGCTGGTATGATAAAAATACCCAGTCCAAAAAATGTAAAGGGTCCTGCCAACTATCTTGCCATTGGGCTGTGAGGCCCAGAGGATGATCCTGAGACAGTGAAAAAAGAACACTGACAAAAAAACCCCACTGAGATGTATAGTGGTAACTACTCTCCAGGCTTTTTTCTTTAATATTGCTAGTTCTATGTTCTTTAATGCTTCTTTAAGCACTTCTGGTGACAAGCTCCTGGGAGACAAGTAGGGATCACCTTTTAATAAATAAAAAAGTGGTACCAACAGCACGTTCTATAATTCCAATAATGGTCTGATCCAATTAATTGTACCTAACAATTTTTCTAAGTCCCTGCATCTGATACTGTGTTGTTCCAACTTTGCTGCTGGCCTCGATCATGTCTACTAGTGTAGGATTCTCCAGCGTCAACAAAAGCTGCTTACAGTATGTATTTGCATTATCTTTAGCTAATTGCAAGAACAAAGTTTCTTGGGCCAATACGTTGTCAACTTGTTTCTTAATCGCCTCCATAAGATGATCTATAAATGTTACATGTGGCTCACTTGGTTTCTGCTTGACTGTCGTTCACGACTGATGAGGGTCCCTACATCTGGTACATGCTTCATCACTTGAAATGCAAGCTCTTTTCCTTGCTGTAACACTAAGGAATGCAGTTGGGCTTGTAGATGCGGGGTGTTAAGTGGAGGGTCCCCCATAAGCTGGGCTGGACCTGCTCCAAAAATGAGAGTCATCTTGAGAATGTTCTAAATTACCCATGGTGACCTCATTCACTAGCCGTCTCCTAGCCGTCTCCACTGCCACCCAAAAATAATCATCTGAGTCAGAGTGAAGCAAATTTGGGTCATCTGCCGACAGTCAAAAGGGGTTAGCTTATTAGTAAAGATAACTCGCAGCACAGTGCGAAAATGAGAAGCAAACCCATGCTGCATCCCCGTGTTTCTTAGATCTTTCATTGCACTCCAATGAAAAGGATCCCATTCATCAGGGCTGTTGCCATTATTTTGGATCGCAGGACATGCTAGATCTGCCAAAGCTGACTCTTGGTCTGCCAAAGCTGACTCTCCTGCGTCCTTAGCTTGTTCATACACTTTTGTTCAAAACCTCTTTGGATCCGCCCCCTGTACCTAGACGGCCACTGGTTCTAGAGTAAATATATCTTGCAGCAGAGCAGTGGTTGGCTGACAGCCTGCTCCTCCTGACCTTACTGGCCCCGACAGATTGATGAAAACAGGCTCAGGGGCTCTGTCCCAAGGCCATACTGGATGTGCCACCTCTGGAGGCATTGGAATGTCATCATCGAAATCAGGGGGAAGAGGATAACTCTCAGGCGATACTGGGGAAATAGGATCCTACACAGAAGCAGTCGCATGGGGAGTAGGAGACGAAGGGGAAGCAGCCACAGCCAGAGCACGGGGGTCGGCTGTGGGGGCGGGGGCCGGAGCGGCA
>NW_008239759.1:1013907-1051193 GCF_000691975.1 Corvus brachyrhynchos
GTGCTTGCTTCCTCCCATGTTTCAACAAAAAAGGCAGTCTGTACATCTGCTCTCACGCCGTTTCTTTTGCACCAAATGAGCAAGGTTTGTAGTGCTTGCTCCTCGTATTTGATGCCTCTCTCCTGTAATATTCACAGCAGAATGTTCAAAATAGATTTTTCTTCTGCTGACATTTGAGCCCCCATGTCTATGTTCCCAGTCGGTCATCTGAGGTCAGGTGTCTCTTTCTGCTTTCATAAATCGTCTGGACTTTCAGGCTCTCACTCTCCACCTTGTACTGCTAGGCTGGGCTCCACCGCTGGCTGCTCTAAGGTCCACAGTCACGACCCTATCATGTTGGGGTCGCAGTTTAAAAGTGGATACAAAAGACTGATGCCCAAAGATGGTGGCAAGCATTAGCAGTTTATTATCCCACAGTACAACTTTTTATACCTTTTCTCTATATCTCGCGCATAACACAGACTCCTTTTTTGCGTTATAATTGGCTAACAAACATGTGCCTTCTATCCTTTTCTAATTGGTCACAAATCACTCTGCTTTTTGCTGTAAATGTCAACACATGTCTGCATTCTACATTTCTGTCTCAAAGTTGTTTATCTGTCTTGTTCAAGGGCACAGCTGCACCCCATCCAGGCCGAGGCTGCCCGCAGCCCATTGCTGTCCTCCCACAAGGGTGCACAAGAAACTGGGAGCAGACACACCTGGGACAGCTGATCCAAACAGACCCTACCATGTCGCTGTTGTACCAAGATGGCGCAAAGAATAACACGGATTCAGGATTGGGTTCAAAGTCCAGAGAATGGCTCTATTTAATTATATAATTCAGCTTTTATAGCTTTATTCGTAAGGGTAGATTAGATGCTTGACCATCTGCCTCCCAGAGGGATTGGCTGAATGTCGTAACACCCATTTTCAAAATATTTTTCCCAGTGTGGAAACAAAGGCACAAACAGGTTGTGCACCTGTGAGATAGTTTACAAAACACAGACTGCTTTCCCAGCTGGTTAGCATGAGAAAGGAGACTTTCATAGGCGGCTGTAAAAATAGGAAAATTTCTCTGCCACCTTCTCTTAGCATCTACACTACCAGACCATGTGGCATCATGCTCAACATATAAAGCTGGATGTCAAAGGAGGAAAAGAGGGGACATTTAAGGTGATGGCATTTGTCTTCCTAAGTCCCTATTACATGTGATGGGGCCCTGCTCTCCTGGAAATGGCTGAACACCTGCTTGCCCATGGAAAGCACTCAATGAATCCTTTGTGTGACTTTGCCTGCATGTGCAACTTTTGCTTTACCTACCAACCTATTAATGTCTATCACATCCCATGATTTTTCTTATTTGTACTTCTATAATTCTCTGCCTGATCCCACCAGTAGTGTGAGTGAGTGAGCAAGCAGCTGGGTGCTTACTTGCCTGCTGGGGTTAAGCCATGTTGCCTATTTAGGCCAGGCTGTTCTCTTTCCCACTACATGGAGAGAGACAGATGTTCTCCTCAATGAGAGGAGATGAATTCTACAGCCATTAATACCTTTTCTTCTACAAACCTCACAGTGAATCAAGGCTTGCCTTTTACAATGAGATTAAAACCCAGCTGGAACAACTAAGTTTAATACATCGGCAAGGGAAAGCAAGATAGTTTTATAGAACCATGTCTGTAAGTGTCCAAATAATAGTATCTTTATATGTAGCTCTAGGAAACACATATTCACGTACCAATAAATGGTAAAAGATTGTCTTAGAAGAAAGAGGCAGAATTATGGACAGTGGCTTTTCTGGGGATGCTGAATGCAGAGAGAAGGTGAATGTGTTTAGTTTCAGTGGTAATATTTCACAAGGATTAAATAAAGGAGGAGAAAACAACTGCATATTCTTGGAATTATCCTAATAATAAAATCATTGTTTCACAGATTAATCACTCAGAGCAAGAGGCAGTCAATATGAACCTTAAAAAAAAAGGTTGGGATAAAAGAAACAATCTTAAATTCTGTCCTTCCTTTTTACTGTCATAACCATATTTGTCCATAGTTGCTCTCCTGTTTCTTTTCAAACTCTCATCTGAATCTAAGACTGCTTAATTCTGAAAGCTTGACCTACACCTAATTGTTTCATCATTTGTTTGCCTAGTGAAAAAATCTGAATACCTTTTTTGCAAAAACACCAAGTTATCCCACTGAGGTAAAAAATTATTTATTTATTACTTACTAGAAAACAATTCAAAATAATGTATTAATAAAGTAATCAGAGTGGTCAGTAGGCAGCCACTCTGTTAAATCCTTCTCATGAAAAAAAAATCCTATCAGTTATGTAACAGCACATAAAGTGTGCCCAGATCGTAGAACTGGAAAATACCATGAAAGCCAGATGGATGCAAATTCAGAATTTTATTATGGTGGGACAGGGGGGTGAGCAGGAGGGCTGGAGGGAGGGTGGGGCTTGGACGGGGGAAGTGCATCTGTTTGTCTGTTTTCCCTTTGTCTCCACATCTTGGGAAGAGCAGTCAGCCAGACTGCCTTTGCCACAGGGAAAGTACCCACTCTTCTGCTGGAAAATATTCATAGAGCAGAGGGAATAATCAAAAGAGCACCACTTGGGGTACAAGTAAGTGATGCCTGTATAATGTTGGCAAGTACGGTGATGTGAGGGGATTCAAAAATTATGTGAGTCAAAAGTAATAAACCTTAGCATTATCATATGGCCTTCTTTGGCTGTATATTAAGATACAGTTCTGTATGTCTCAGAAGTTACCATGTCTAAACATTAGATTTTACACAGCACCACTTTGAACTACTTACAGAAGCTAGATTATTTAATTTTAAAACATCAGTAGCAGTCAAGACAACATATTGTACTACACTACATATATGCAGGAGATAATGTATTATTAAATGAAACTACTATTTAAAACAGCATTATATTTACTGTTGTGATTTTTTTAACCAGTCAGTTCTGTTTCCTCAGAAATTAGTGCTCTTCTACTGGGTCTTAATATGAGTTAGTTTAGGAAAAGAAACTTTCATATCAACATTATTTTCAGCAAGAGATTTTTAAAGTACATTCAATGTTAATTGGAATTTGTGGTTCAACAGAAAAATTTAACAGTCATTTGTACTGTTAGAGACATTATTAGTCATCCTTTTCTCCCACAAATACATTTTATGGTTTGAAATGTCGCTACAATGGGCATTTTGGAGCAGCAGCCACAAGTTTGAATAGGAACAGGTTTAGCTCGTATTTTAACTTTCAAATACATGGAAGTATGTGTAAGTTCAAATTTTTCCAAGTGTCAGGGAACATTTGTCCGTAAGTTTTCCAGTTTGTTTTCAGTAACACTGTGTTTGTTGTGGTAACAATGGGCTTGGTATGGAAGCAAACAGCAGGTTTTTTATACTCTATGGTGATTCATTGTTGATTTTTTTTTTTTTTTTGATGTGGGAACCTACTTAACCAAGGGAAAGATAAATCTGTAAGTTACAACAAGAGACTCATAGGAAATGTTTTTCTTTTCTGTTTTCTAACTCAAACTTTGTTTGAACTATAGCAAAATGACTTAATACCCATGAGTCCAAATTAATTTTTATAGAACTGCAGCAACTTTTTTTTGTTCTCGAAGTTGCAGGAAACTTACAAAGCATATAAAGTGAAAATTGCATTTCTCTATGTCCTTTTAATACCATTTTATAAAATAGGTGTCAATTTTTCAAAACCTATCATATCTTCCAAACTTAAAGCCCAGGGTGGAAATATGTTCCCTTTGGATACATCAGTACTCACTCCCATGGTTCTCCTGCTCAAGTTTTGTTTAGTTTCTAAGGTATGGCAGTATTTAGGTATACTTTTCAGAAGATTTTCTTTAAGACTAAAAAAAACAAAGATGAAAGGCCTTGTTAGGTGAAAGCTTTCTTGAGCATTCATTTGAAGATAGCTTTCTTGTGAAAAAAAAATTTTGAGTTCTCATCTCAGTCTCAAAAGGAACAACAACATAAACCTATTGACTTCTGCTTTCATTAATGTGATTGGCTTTGCATACAGGGGGAAAGACTAAAATGACAAAATGTCTTAATTGCACCATGGTGTGAGAAAGGGAGGAAACAATTGGATAGCAAAAATTACCTGCAGGAGATGATGGTATCGATTGATTTTTCTTTTAATCCATCATCTGTTGGATAAGAGGCAATATTCCCATTAGAATCTTTGCACTGGAGAGAAAAAATGTTCAATACTTGAGAGAATTTAAGCAGAGAGAAGTTAAGTAGGCTCTGGCTTACATTTGTACACTGACTTGACATGTGCACTGAGTGGCCAGTAGCTCATTCGGTCTTTGATGAAGACTGCCTATTTTAAAGTAAATAAATTAATAGGTGCTACTCCACTTCTCTTATCCTATGACTTTGTCCAGGATTAGAAATAGAAAACCTCTAAATTAGTGGGAACAGGTCAGCTTGCCTGATTTTTGGAATACTATATTTCCAACTAGCAAAAGTAGAATTTCCCGGATCTACTGGGAAAGCTTTCAGTGTTTTTTGATACATCCAGCTGGCTTTCAAAGACAGATGAATGAATGAATCTGAATAGGTTTCTTTCTGGGAATAACGGTGACCAGTGACCTTCAGTGAGAATTACGTATTGAGCTTCTTCCCTTTAGTTTTTTCTTTTTGAATAATAAGAATATCATATACAAGCGATTTCTGTTGCTATAGTTGAATGAGGTATGAACTGCATAATATTTTTATATGGCTTTTTACATCAACAGACCAGTGAGAAAATTTGTACTCTTTAGCACAAAGGGAAAATACCACACAAAGACTTGGTTTTGATTCACAAACTAGTGAATGGTCAGATGTAATTCAGCTTTTCTGTCTCAGTGTAATGCTTTCTCTCCAGTGGAGGCAACAGCTGGATTGCTGTGTCCAGTTCTGATCTCCAAAGTACCAGAGAGACAGGGAGCTCCTGGAGCCAGTCCAGCAGAGAACAAAGAAGATGATTAAGGGACAGGAGCATCTCTCTTATGAGGAAGGGCTGAGGGAGCTAAGCCTATTCATTCTTGAGAAGAGAAAACTGAGATGGGATTTCTTTTATTCATTGCAAAATTCTCAGCTGAAATGCCAGGGGCAATAAAGTTTAGGCTTTGTTAAAAGTAAAAACAGAGAAAGAGAGAAAGGCAACTCTGAGACTGTATTTATAATGCTGTTTTTTCTTTCAAACTATGTGGATATTGCTTCGTTTTTTGCCCTTTTGTTCTCCCCCTCCATTAAAGAGAAGGTCGTGGGAAATACTCATAACAGCTCATAATTATTTTCCATCTCTCTTCACCCACCTCTATGGCTAAACATTCTGGGAAATAATACATACAAAGTTGCTTTCTTCAGGAATTACAGTTACCATGTTATTTTTCCTGGCATTTGGACATACTATGATAAATAAAATAGAAAAATCCCCACCTGGCAAGGGTGCCAGGTTGGCAACCGTGTGGGTAGGAAAATCCAGCTTCACTGCATTTTTTATCTTTCAGTTCATCATTGCACAGAGAAGTGTATTGCCAGAGGATCAGTGTCTGGATATTTTTGTTATCTTTTCCATTTCCAGATACGAGGAAAAATAGACTGGATTTAGTAATTTATGAACCACAAATATGTTTTCAAGCAAAAATGATGGCAGATTTGTTTTATGAAAAATCTGAAGCATGGATGAATGAGAATCTTAGTACTCTATAAATTACTTTAATGCCATATGGACAATACGATTACTATTGCAAGCAATATCAAAGGGCCATTAATCATGAGAGATTCATTGGAAAAAAAAAAAGCCAAACCAGTGAAAACAACAGAATAAACTATCTTGGAAGTCAAACATCTCTCAAGAGTGTTGATAATTGGGTGGCTTAGTTTTCTGAGAAACTATTCTTTTGTTTCTTAACATCTTCAAGCATTCTTGGAAGGGACATTATGCCTACATGGAAGATCCCAATGGAATCTGAGGATAATAATTTTTAATTTTTTAAATTCTGCTTTATTTCTGTCAACTGAGAAAATAAATTTTTGGATTTACTGGCTTGGTTCCAGTGGTTCTTTTTTCTCTTCTGTAAATAAAAATTCTCTGTGGACTTGAAAAAGGCAAGTCTTGGTTCAGCACTATGTATGTCTTCCATGTTTTAATGAGTCTGTGCATTCAAACACATAATGTGATACTTTGAAATGTACATTACTCCACTTGAGACTAAACAATGTAGCAACAAGATTGCAGATTAAAGACTGTCCATTTTATGAACACCTTTTTTAATTTTTAGAGAGAGCAATAAAAGCTGGAGTACATAAATTTGTTATTCATCCTATTAAAACTCGTTTTCTGTTACCTATATTTAGTTACAGTGGGCTATTAAATATAATTATCTAGCACTTCTGAAAGTCAGTTTGCTATGGAAAAGTAATGTAGCTATTAGAATGACAGTTTTTTTAATGTACAGATTTAAAAGCACAATCTAAAACTTTAGAAGAAAATAAGAGCTGTATCATGGTTTCCTCAACATACATGAAACACAGGGAAGCTTCTGTGTATATTACATGAGCTATTACTGATACCTAAAGAGGCAGAAAATTATTCATATCCCGGTTTTGTTTCATTTTTCTGTGCTTTCTTTTCAGAAGACTTATGGTTGTTTTCTAACATTCACAGTGTTCTTCTGCCTATCTAAAGGAAGATGGTCAGGTCATTTTCTAAATTTGTATGTAACTGCAGAGCTGAGAAGATTTACTGAACTCAGAATCTGGAAGATAAACACTCAGGACCTTCAGGCTCAAAGGTACTTGCTTTCTTATTTACTGCTAGTTGAGTGTCTGAGAGAAAGGCAATAGCTTTTTCCAAGTTTGGTAATATCAGACTTTGCTGAAGTAGATACTGCTTGAAATGTCACCTTCAAGTACAAATTGAACATGTTATTTAATTAAGACTTTCTGGTCACTTATTCAGACTGCAAAATAATGTAACATCCAGATACAACTCCTGTAGGAGCAAGACCTTTTGAGGATTTACGGTGAAAATACCTACAGAATATTTCAAAATTAACTGAGGAGTTATCTTACAAATATTTTGCAAAATTCACTAACTGATAATCAAGAAATATATTGATAATCTAAGTAGCAATTTTTCATCTAAGGTAATATGTGTTTGCTGTTTTGGTTTGATGCCACACAGTATTATTATCAGAACTGTTCTCAAGATAAAACACGAAAAACCCACAAAACCAGAAAAAAAACCACAAAACCAAACAAAAACCTCCAAACCAAAAAAAAAAAAAACCCAAAAAAACGAACCCAAGAAAAAAAGCCTTTTCACAAAAGCCAAATACTATGACACTTAAAAGAAAATTGAGATTTTTGCACTGGGTAGTTAGGTAGAAGTTATAGATGAGGTAATTGAGTCTGACTGGATAAATTGCCTTTAGTTTTATCTTTCTGGACAACATGACGTAGTTGACATATCCCACCACACAGAGAAGCATATCACTTGTGTGTGGGGTGAACAAATCCAGTCAGCAATATAGTCTCCTGGGATTATTGTCAGTGACAGAATACACACTGCTAACAGCTGTCATGCTCTTGGAAGAATGCTATTTTGCAATCCTTAAAAATATTAGTTTTAAAACAGATTCACAGACAAATCCTAATTTCATGTTAGTAATGCAGTATCACACCAGTCCAGCCTTGTCAAGAAGCGAGCAAGAATTTGTGTTGTTTAGTGCTGTACTTTTCACTGGTCCATGAAGTACCAGTACCACTAACTTTTTTGTTAGTTCATAGTCAGGTTTCCCTCACAGTCTGAGATAAAGCCAGTTTTCTTGTTGTGAGGGCTCCTGCCTGAACACCTTTCCTGGGGATGTAATGAATAGGAAGCCAAGGCATTGCACAATGGGTGCCAGATGTCACTTCACAATTTCTCCTCATAACGGAAAAATGTGCCTCCAAATTGAAGAAAGCCTGAAAGTTCTTGAGACAGTTGCTGTCCAGATATCCTTGATGGGATATCTAGACATTTGATCTTGCCAGCACAGCCAGAGGAAGGTGAAGAGTTGAGGGATGCCTGCAGCAATTATCAGGTCAGCAAGTTCCTTGCTGGCACAGGGAAGTAGCTATGTCTTACATGCAAGAGACTTTACAGAGACTTCTAGGAAACCATCCCACATCCTGAGTTGTGAATACTGACTTCTTCAGGAAAGGAAAGAAATGGAGAGGCAGCTGCACCAGAAATGAAACTTAAGGTATTCACAAGATGTGAAAATTTCATAACTAATTATTTTCTAAGAGCCCATTTACTGACAGATGAATAAATAAAATTATAAAAAGTTTGGCTGAAAAATACTACCACTTGAAGTCATGTCCTATTTGATTGCATGTCATCAAATCAAGTGGAGAACTGACAATATCTGACATGTAGAAGGTTGTGGCCAGCAAAGCATAATGCTAAATGTCAGGAAAAAGATACAATAAAATCTGAAATCTGTTGTATCACACAGAAAGGTAGTATTAAAAGTCAAGGACAACCAGTCATCTATTCCAAAATCTTTGGTAAATATCCTGTGTGAACATAATTGTTATTGCCCAACTAAGTATGTTTTTATAGATTTACTTTTACCCAACTCTTTTCAGTTGGTTGAGGAGATGTGAGATAATGCAATTATTGCTAATATCAAGACAAAATAGTGGTGTGTGCTGCTCTTGAAAGGCAGCCTGGATGTACTCTGACAGGGGGAGGATACACATGGAAGACGCCTGCAACATCTGGAGACATTGGTCCAGTTTGCCCAATATCCAGCAACACTTTACACCCTATTGCAGGCTGATGTTTACCAACATCAATCATAATCATGACAGCTGCCTCCCACCCTGGTAGAAGGTGTGTGGAGGGATGTACATGCAAAGACCTGACTATCTTTCATGGCGGTCACACCATGTCCCAAAGTGCCCCAGCCCACACACCTTTAGAACACTTCTAGGGAAGGTGATTCCACCACTTCCCTGAGGAGCTTGTTCCAATGCTGGACCACCATTTCAGTGAGGAATTTTTTTCTAATATCTAATCTAAACCTCTTCTGGTGCAACTGGAGACCATTTCCTCATATCCTGTCACTTAGTGCCCGAGAGAAGAGACTGACCTCCATCTTGCTACACCCTCCTTTCAGGTGGTTGTAGAGAGCAGTAAGGTCCCTCCTGAGCCTTCTTTTCTCCAGGCTAAACACCTGCAGCTCTTCCAGGTGCTCTTTATACCCTTACTCAGCTTCATTGCTCTTCTTCAAATACTACTGCGGGTATAGATCTTGATACACAGTCAATGGGCTTGCATGCTCAGGTTGTTGGAAAGATAAAGTGTGATTATTTCAAAATAACTTTACACAGGAAATTTTATGTAGAAATCTTAGCACTAATATTAAAATCAAATATGGAACAAAAATATTGGAAGTACTTGTTGTTGGTATGTATAAATTCTCTGATGAGATGGGATCAGATTAGTACCTTTAGTTCTTACTGTGATCTGTCCTAAATTTTTATGACTTTATCTGAGCAGTTAGAAAATATCTGGCATAGTAAAACTCCACCTGTTTTCTTAAAATGGATTATAATTCTTTGTAGCTTTTGTGCTAATGTCTTGATGTTTTGCTTAACTGACAAATTTAAAATCAAAATCGAATTAACAAGGTCAAGAAATGCAAAGGAAACTATCCTTTTATATAGTACTTGCAATTGTTCATTTTATGGTAAAAAAAGTACTATATAATTCACATTATTAGAACGAATAAGGATATCCTAGGGTTTAATTCATGTAGCAAAATCAGACATATTTTTGTATAAAATCTGAAAATGAGCCATTTGTTAGAAGTTAATTTAGGTGTACAGTATTACTACTATGTTTAAAGATTTAGACCAGAAGTTTTCAATCCTTAAATATGAACAATAGTTCAGTAAAATACAAATTCAGTTTCGATTTTCAAAGTGATGCTAACTAATTTATGTGGTCTTCTTAACAGCATCATTTTAAATGAGGCATAAGAATGTAATAGCAAAAATTAATTTCCATACCCAGAAAGCCTGTTGGATAATCCAACATAGGTATAATCCCAGATTATTGATGATTACGGACTGCAGAATTTTAAGTAAAATGAAGGAAAAAACTGCATAACATTTTTGTAATTAATACTTCTATCCTGCGTGCACCAATAAAGTATGTTTAAAAGTTGCTATGACAAATAAATTTTAAAGATTTTAATTTGACAATCTTTGCCTTCACCACTGGTTCAAGGCCAGAAAATAATTTTCTCTTATATTTGAAATGGGTGACACTGCCTTACTTTATAGATAGCTTTAAAAAAATACTGTAAAACCCACAGCAACAAATCATGATAATCAGCTTAGTTTAGATTTTTCCCATATTTCAGAATAATTTATTTCTATATGCTTAATACAGATGATAAGGTTTCATTTTTGAAACCAAATAAGTCAGCTACATCCTTAAGAAAAATCACTTAATTTTTTTCAGATGAATTTTTTCCTCTTAAATGTCTTTGAGATTAAAACATGTTAACATATGTGACACAACAGTTTGTTCATATTGTTGACTGTCCTGGGACAGCCGTAAAACTACAGAAATACAGATAAGGATTTTGACATAGAATCTGGAAGGGTGTAATGAATATTGCCAGCAGACTTTCAGTGTTGAGTCACCACAAGTCCATACATTTTGTGTTAGAGCTATCAACTGAAGAAAAATTCAGTCTGACATGATCAAACCCCACCTTAGAAACATAGCTCTTTTCAGATTGAAACCAATGTTATAGCATAGCATGTGTGTGAAATTTTTTCAGCACCTTTCTGTTTACTTTTTCATGTTTTATATCATCTTACTATTTAGATGTCTAGAAAACAAGTCAATGAACTTAAAAAAAAAAAAAAATAAGGCTTTTTATTCAATTCAGAGGAAAGAAAATAAAGCCTAAAATAACAGTTGGCATACTCATAAAGACATAATTTATTAAGCATCTATTAGCAAAAATAGGAAGTGCATATGTACCAAAGACACACACCATGCTACTACAGTGTATCTCTCATAGCACTACCTACTGAATGTAATCAGAGTAGAGAAGCCCCATCACAATTCCTCACAAACAGTTATGAAGGGCAGAGGACCAGCTGACACAAGCAAACTGTCGCAAAGGGAGGACTTTTATTGACATGATGTAGCTACTGTGCTAGTGGTTTTCACATTGTACTTTGTTTCACCAGGGTAAAGAAAAAAAATAAAAGAAAATTACAGCCATGCTCCAGCTCTGGGTGGATATGGTACCACGAACATTTTATCTCCAAAAAAAAAGACTTCCAGACGTAGATGCTTTGGTCTGTGTTTCTGAGGTACATCTACAGATTTAATTAGCTTTCACCCTCAGAGCCTGTTAATCCTGTGCAAACTGCCTGGGTCATGCACAACCTGAGTAAGTGTTGACACTCAAGGGAAGGTAGAAGGAGAGAAAAATTAGTCAAAGCTAAGAGAAAAGAGCAAATAATTTACACTGGTACAATTTACTGGTAAATGAAGAATTCTATTTTCAGGGCTTTTTTCCTTTAAGTCTGCAAGTTCTGTACAACATAGTTGTACTAGTGTCTGCTCAGAAATGAGTATCCCAAGTGGAAGAATTATATGCTGGGCAGGTAATGGCTTCATCTGTGTATAGATCTTGACAAAGGATGAAATTACATAATTTATGGTCCTGTCTGTATGTGAAAACCAGATCTTGCCTGGTAGGAGGCTGCCATTGGAATGCTGGAGTAGGTAGCAGCATGCAAGTGGTAGTAGCACATGAGCTATGAAAGTCTATAAGATGGATATGGCAGATGAAGATGGGGAAATGGTGATACTATCAAAATTTTGGTTCACCCAGACAGCCACTGGCTGTAGCACCCGGAGGGTGGTTTGGGGGGGGTGCAGTTTTGAGGGTGCTGCAGTGCAAAACCACAGAAAGCATAGGTTGGAAGATACTTCTGGTGGTCATCCAGTCCCATCTCCTGCTAAAAACAAAACATCAGTGGTGTGTCATGTCACTCAAAACCTTTTTCAGTCAAATCTCCACATCTCTTCGGTTAGAAGTGCCACACTGGAAATCTTTTCTTTTTCCCTTGCTGTAATTTAAGCCTGCTACCCTTCATTCTGTTGCTGAGTGCTTCTGCCTCCTGGTATGCCTGGTTCTCACTATCTGTGTTCTGCAAACTCAGTGCTCTCAGCCTCTCCTATTACATGTGCTCCAGTTCTGCAGTTATCTTGGTGG
Source organism: Corvus brachyrhynchos (assembly GCF_000691975.1). Lineage (NCBI taxonomy): Eukaryota > Metazoa > Chordata > Aves > Passeriformes > Corvidae > Corvus > Corvus brachyrhynchos. The sequence goes on from NW_008239759.1 coordinate 1,026,216, forward strand.
ACATCCTAAAATTTGTCAATATCTTTTTGAACTGGGAGACACAAAACTCAGAATAAGAATCCAGTTGAGGGTTTATGAATACTGAATGCAGGCAAACAGCCACTTCTTTATACCTGCTTCCTAGACTTTGCCAGTGCAACCTAGTATGTAGTTAGCCTTCATTACTGCAAGGACACACTGCTGACCCATCTTCAATTTGTTGTCCACTACAACCCTCAAAACTTTTTCTTTAAAGTCCCTTTCTAGCTGTCACTTTTTCAATTTGTTCCTCATATGGACATGACTGCATGTGTTGTTGAATTTTGTGATTACTATCATCTCTTTAGATAATAATCTTGAGTTCCTTTTGACCTTAGTAGGTCCCTTCAAATAGCACTGATCCATACAGGTGAGTCTCATTTGCAAATTTGCAGAGGAACTACATCCCATCATGTGAGTTGCTAAAGACATTAAATGGTCTTGGTTTCAGGATCAGCCCCTGTCAAATTGCCTGACAGCATTTGTAACCAACATTCCAGCTGTCATCACTAGCTCCTGAGCATAACAATCCTGTCACTTTTTAACTCCCCAGTAGTCCATTCATCCAGTCTGTACCTCTCTCTGGTTATGAGGATGAGAGACACCATTCTGAAAAGCCACAGTGAAGGTTAAAAATAGCTGCTGCTCTCCACCTGTCAGCCAACACACCAAGAAAGGGCAGGAAGGTTGGTCATGCACAGGATGCTCTTCATAAATCTAGGCTGACTATTCCAGCCTTGTTGTTTTTGAATATGTGTGCTCTATGGGTAGAGACTGTCATGAAGTGGAGCATGTAATTAAAATCCAAGTGCCCTAATATTTCCTTCTAACATAGCAGCTAAGCTGTGTGCTTTGAGTGTGCCTCAATAGTTTGGTGCACCAAGGAGTCAGGAAATAAAGTGCTTTCAAAGACATCTGAAGAGCAGTGAGGGTTCCCCCTCTGGGCCAAGTAGGACCACACTGGCTAATACATCCAGCTATGTATGACAAAGAAGTACTTCTTTCAGTTTCGGTAGAAAAAGTACTCTGCCTTGTACTTGGCTTGGCTCATGCAAACTGGATTTAGGCCATAAATCATGGAAGTGCTTATTTGGGTTTTGGATTTAAAACCTCTCTTGTGAATGCTGTAAAGAGCTATTCTGTCTCACACTTCATTAAAACTGGTATTCTGATTCTCTATATCTTGCGACATTCCAGTTGCCTCAAAGTGTGCGTTATTTTTATATGATCATGTGGAGATTTCATAAGGAGAGTGATCTCACATCCTGTATGCGTTGCTTTTTTAACATCTTGACTGATGGATGGTGTATTTTCGGCACAGCATTCAGAGCAAGACATACTATATAGATGAGAACAAAATTTACAAAGCTTATAATAATTTTTTTACTTTCTTGAGTTGCACTTGGAGCCCAGCCCAATGACAAAGCCAACACAAAAAAAAAAAAAAAAAAAAAAAAAAAAAAAAAGCCTAGAAAAAATTTTCAAGATTACATGCCATGCAGTTTTTTTCTTTCTTTACAAATAATGCTGGTGTTTTTTAAATACTTGCTTTGAAACGGGTATCTTGCCCTAATACTCCATAATTTTAAACCTGACCACCACTGCCCTCAGTTAAATTACAAAGTTGTTTGCGTGGGTTGATTTTGCGCAATTAGTCTGTGCTGCTGGCATATACATTTCACGTTTTGTTAGAATAATTAGATTAGAAAGTTTTACAGGGTCAATATTAAACATTGTTAAAAGGAAAATTATTTTTCCCTAACTGCAATCTGTAACACCTCACTAGAAAAAAAAGAAATTTTATTTCATCTAGCAGTGGGATTACCCATCCATTAAAGTAGTCTTCCAAGACAGATGAAATGTGCTGTTTCTAGTTTGCAGTATTTTGAAATTCTGATCCAATTTTTCTGAAGATTCTATTTTTTTGTGTGTGTCTTTCATAGAATCCAGTCCATAGATGTACCCTAGCAAGGATAAGGAAGCTCTGTCCCAGGAACTTAAAGCCTTTTGGTTCTTCAAGAAGGCTCTAGGTCACTCAGGACTTCCAGATAGTCCACTGTAGCCCCAGGAGCCAAAATCCTGAAAGCCAAGAAGGAATTTGAGGAGACCAGGGATTCTTAAACTACTTTTAGGAAATGATAGTCATAAAATACTGACTCAAAAAAACCCCAACCAGTAATCCGGTTAAATATTATCTTCTATTAAATAGAGGAATCCAAATATTTAGACTTTGTCTTAGGATCCCTATCAATAACCACGAAAATTATATATCAATGTTCACTTTAATGCAGAGTTGTCTACATTCACAAAAAATTTTTTACTGGAGACATGGCTCTAGAAAGACAACACTGATTTTACTGGGGCAGCAAAGTTGGAGGGAACATAGCAACTCAGTGAACAACATGATGAGCTTTGACATATGCACTGTGCATTCCACAAACGAGTTGTCCAAACCAGTCAACTCTACAGCAGAAATGGGCTGAAGAAGAGAAAGAAATGCATATAGCCAAATACACTAATCAGAGATTTTTCTACCAAATTACTATTGAAGTCTCTTGACAATAAACAAAGGCATACTAATTTTAAAGATTTAATTTTTTAAATGAAATTGTGTACTGAAATGCAGAGATATATTTTTATTCTGGGAGGAAGCAGTTCGTGTAAAGAAGTGTGAGAAAAGCGCTGTAAATCTCCACTTAAGTAAACCAAAGAAATAAAAAAGAGGTGAATATGAGCTTGCAATATACCAGAATTATATAGAGTACAGTGTTTTGAGTTAGGAGGGATCTTTACAGGTCATCTTGTTTAAACCTGCCAATAGATCAGGTTGCTCAAAGACCTATCTGACCTGAACACTTTCCACATCTGGCCTTTAACACTTCCAGAAGCTTCCCTCTCTGGCTTTCTTGTAGGCCCCCTTCAGGTACTGGAAGGCTGCTATAAGGTCTTCCTGAACCTTTCTTTCCTCTGGCTGAACAACCCCAGGTCTTGCAGCTTTTCTTCATACTAGAGGTGCTCTAGCCCTCAGATCATCTTTGTGGCCCTCCTCTGGACACAATTGAATAGGTCCATGTCCTTCTTATTCTGAGGAACCCAGAGCTACATATAGTACTCCAGGTACAAGGGCAGAGCAGAGGGGCAGAGTCCCCTCCCCACCCTGCTGCCCATGCTGCTTTGGATGCAGCCCAGGACCTCTGGGCTGTGAGTGCACATGGCTGGGTCATGTCCTTTGCATCAGGGCTGCTTTGCCCAGCCTGTTTTATGTTTGCAATTGTCCTGATTGTGGTGCAGGACCTTTGACTTGGCTTTCTTGAGCTTCATGAGAGAACCTTATCAGAGACCTGCTTCACAAGCCTATCAGCATCCCGCTGGATTGTATCCTTACCCTACTGCATGTCTATTTTACCACACATCTAGTACAATTCCCTTGTAATGAGCAGGGACAGAATGGTATGATACATGAAATCATATAATTTCTAAATAAAGCTCCTCTTACTGTTTTTCTAACTTTTACAATTTTTTGCTGTTATAGAAACCAAAAGTTTTCAGAAGCAAGAAAAAAAGAAAAAATATAAAAGAGCACAGTATCAATTCCACTGGATTTTGACCTGCCTTTTTTACAATTAACAGCCTTTCTAGAAGAAACAGAAGAAGATTATAAATTTATTATTAGTCTAATCCAGAGCAGAGGGAAAATCAGAAAAGCTTATAATCATGCCAACCAGAAAACCTGCTTTCAGGTCTGCCTTCAAACTGAAGAAATCCTTTTTATGCACAAAATCTTTCAAGTTTTAAAATAATTCTGTCATTCCAAAGCAAATGAAAGGGATAACTTCTCAGGGAAAACCCTTCAGTTCATTACCGTAAAGGAGGCCTATCAGTATAACAGTAATGTGTTATTAAATAACTTAAGATTCTCATGTGAACATCAGTTTGTGGCTGAAGTGAACCCTGTTCCTCAACAGAACATTCATGCAATATATGGGACAAGAAACAGAAAAATTATTCTGACTGTATTGTGGAAGTTTTCTGGGTGTTTTTACTCAAGACTGCTTAATGAACTCAAATTAACTTAAGGCTTAAGAATTCCAAGCTTGTGGTAGCAGAAATAGACAGGACACTTTGACATATAGTGTCATTATATTTTGTATCTGTAGCATGGCCTCACCTCTTGAACCTTTCGTTCTTTTAATGTGACTGAGAACCTGCCCTGTTCTTTTCTGTCCATTGTTGCTCATTCTGTTGTACACTTCTGAAATGCCATGGAGATATTCTTCCTGAGGCAGGGAGCATAAAAGCCCTAATTTCCACAACAATGTGATGTAATCTGACAATGCGTCATTAAATGTCATCTACTATAAACCTGAAAAAAGACAAATAGCTCTAGCGAAGATTGTGTAGTAGCACAACACAGCCCTACTTCACTATATAGAGAAAAAAAATCACTATCCTGACCTGCAACTAAATGTCACTTTTTACCCTTGCTATGCTTACTCAGTTAGGAATGCTCAGTGTCTTGCTGCCATAATAACAAAAAAGACCTGAAAGTGATAAAGAATAAATAAATTACTGGTGGAAAATAAAGCACATTCTATTTACAAAATACTTTAGCTATAGTTAACTTGCAGAAACAAGTACTCAGTATTATTTTATCCCATATGATATGCTTTACTTCCAGGTTAAAAACTTTTTGCTGTTGATTTTACATACCTTTTCAGGCTAAATGTAACCTTCATGCTTGATAAGAATGAGAACACCTTTTTTTTTTTTTTTTTGCATACGTTAGAAATCTGTCAGAGGGCTTCATTTCAGCTGGAATGAGTAACATCCTGTTCTTACGCACTAAGCTATATTTCTCATCAAAACCCCTTCACACCATTGTGGAAGGAGGAAAATGGCTGGTGAAGCAGCATACAATTTCTTTTTTTTTAGTAACTGCTGCTTTATTCTTTGCTTTTATGTGGAATTAACATTATGAAAAAGAGATGTTTTATGTAGTAGTTACTCTGATGTATTTTAAGCAGCCCGAGACTGGGAAATCTTGACATAATGAACAGTTTCTGCTTTGATAAAAGACAAAAGAACTTTTTTTACTAATTCTTATCCAGACTAAATAATTGCCTGAAATATGATGATTTTTTTTTTTAGCATTTTGGATTTCTACCAAACGTGAGGAGATCAGCTTCATTTTTATGGTTTCACTTCATTATTAGGTCAGAATTATGTTGCTGCATCCATTTGCTGAAAGATTAATTTAGATTAAGTTTTATAAAGATACATATTATAAAATGGGAACATAAGGCTAAATGTTTTAGCGTGGTTTTCATTTGCAAAATGGCATTTTTTCTGATCTGTTCAGTTAAATCAGGTAACTGAAGGGTTTTGAAGCTTAGCTGCTACCTAATGAACTTTTACAAAGAAGCAAAGACAACTGCATAATTCTGAACTTAACGCATACCACTGAAATTAAAAGTTTGTACTAAGTACATCCTCCTCAGGATGGGGAGTGCACAGTGTCCTTTTCCAAGGAGACATCAACTTCCATTGCAAGACTCTCTCATGTCTTGGGGTAATGACCTGCCTGGTGCCACCCAAGCTTCCCATCACACTGGAAGGGAAGTTGCTGGGTGGGCTCTGCTGCAAGACTGCTTCCCAAACACAGCTACTGACCTGTCTCTACGTTTTTCTTCCCACTCCTTCCCTAATACATCCCTTCCCCTTTTGTAGAGCAGGCATGACCCCATGGACCCTAAGTTTCAAAAATGTTCCTGTGCTTCTATCTTGGGGTGACCCCAAAATTGTCCAGTCCTGCTCAGCTTCCTTGCAGTACTTAAGGCCATGGTGCTCTGTTCTCCAGAAAACAGGGAAAAGATAATTGTCCTTTCTGAGTGCTATTTAATAATTAAATTGGAAAGAAGTGTTCATCTTCTTCCTTGGCTGCAAGAAAATACTAAAAATATAGAGGCAAAATGTGAAAAGAACAAAGTTGAAGCGGTAAAATAAAAATATCAATAAATGGAAAGGAACTATTATATAATTTTGGATGGAAATTCAAAAAATATGATGCATAAAACCAATGAAAATTACCTAAAATGAAGAAAAAAAAATCTTTCTCTCATCCTTCCCTCTACTCTCGAACTCTGTGATACCTTCTTTCAGAGTCAAATATCACAAGTATTTATCTTTTATAAATATGAGTGAACTCACAATATGTAGCAAATCTGTATGCTCTTCTATAAAAGAACGGTTAAATACTGCATGTTAGGAGATAAATGCCTTAGAAAAATAATTAAAAGTTAATAAAATATTTGCTGGTGATCAGATTCAAATATTTTAGAGGAAAATTATATCAAAAAAATCAACTAGCATAATTAATTTCCATCTTTTTTTCTTCAGAAGTTTCACAAGCTAATGAAGCTAGCTGAAGCTTCTAAACATTTTCATTCCCTCTAATGCAAGACCAAAACACTACATAAGTCTTAATGATTAGTTGTTTGCTCTAGAAGGAACAGAGTGTAGGCATATGGCATTCTCACAGAAGTGCTAGCATTGAGGCACAGGACTTGTGGTTCTTTCATGCAACAATTCATTTCAATTTGAGCAGCACTGCTGCTTCATGACTGTAAGAAATGTACTCTAAGCTTCATAGTTATAACAGGAATCAATATATATCATTGACAATTTTATCTAAATTAGAGTTAATAAGGACAATTATAATTTTCCTAAAAAATTGAATCTTTTTTTTAATTATGAGATAGACATATTCACTAACTGTTAGTAGCATATATATTGGTATAAAACTACCTTATGAAAGTAATGAAATACTGTGATTAAAGCTTTTTTTTTGCTTATGAGGTACTAGATACAGTTGATTTAGAGCTGAATGCATTTTGATTATATCATATAGCAATATAACATTATAATAATGAAATTTACATTTTATTTCAATTTCTTTATGACTCTCAGAAAATTCAAACTATTACATCTCTTCCTGGAATACCTATTTTATTTACATTTGGAGTAGGGATAAGTTGTGACTGTTTTGCATCAACAAGGAAAAAGAAATAGAAAAAAGTATTCACTTATAGCATGTTTTCATTTCAAGAGTGAATAATTTGATAACAAACAATTCTGAGACAATTAATTATGAATCACCACCCTCTAATACACTTCAGCATATTTTCTTCAACTCTATGTCTATTTTTCATTGTAGAGGAAGACTAGAAATGTCATTTGTATGTATGAGAAAAAATTTATTTGTGGATTTTAAGTCATATTTCAGTTCCTCAATTAGTTACTGTTCCTCATGCATTTATATTTAGTAACAATGTGCACATCCTTGTCACCTAATACTTCTAACAAGTCACAACTGCTGTATTTGAGCTGACTCAGTTACTTAGGCTCTCTGAGTTAAATAATGATAGTCTGTCCCCCTGAACATTTAAGTTCCAAAAACATGAGAGATAAACCAAAACATGAAATCTGAAAAGGCCGTGTCAGAAAATATAAAGTCACATCTCAGCCATAAATTCATTGAAATCATGACAGCAGTATCATACAACAAAGTCATTGCTGAAAGACTAGTTCAGTTCTATTTAATTGTATTTTCTGAACAGCTGGAATTCATGATTTTTTTTCCCCCTGAATGAAACACAGCTGTGGCTAAGAAAATATCTTCTAGAAGTCTGCTTATGAAAAGGGCTTTGGGAATAAAAAAAAAAGAGTTAGCATGAACCTTTTGCTGTGTAAGAGGAAGTGAAGATTTCTCTTTAGCACACAAAAAAGATCTGACTGTTCTTCCTCACACAAGTTTGAGATTGAAGTGATGTCACTGAAGTCAGCTAGAGTCACATCAATGTAGCAATGATTTATACAGTGGAGTGAAAACCCTAGACTTGGTTTTTAAAGTACATAAGAGACCTACAGATGATAAGCTAGTATTCTATTAGAGAATGAGAGGAAGAAAGGCAAATAAGAGAATAGAAATATTAAAAATTATTGCACTGCTACAAGGTATAGCTCTATAAATCTTGGTTCATATGTATTAAACGATAGGCAGTCTTGGGAATATTTTCCTACCCTATGACTCAGATTCAAAATTGATCATATCTAAGGTCTGAAAAAATGTGGTTAACTTTTATTTCCTATTCATTTTCTTCTTTTAAGCATCCCCAATTCCAGAATTTAGCCAGGTCTCCAGTAGGGAACTGCCAGAGTGTGTCAATAGACTTCTCTAAGCATCTCCACAGTAAACAACTAGACAAAAAAGAAACTCAAATGACCCAACAAAAAACCAATTAAAATGCTCAGCAAAAACCCAGTTAAAATGCTTTTGCTTTTGTCTTAGATAATATCCAACTTTTACAGATCTGTGTACCTCAGCTGGGTCTGTGAGCTCTTGAGAAAATGGGAGATGTGCCTTATCCCAGCTCTGAGAGCTTCTGCTTTATGATCAACTTAGGTAAAAGCACAAACATCTTTGATTCCTCCTTTGGAACTCAAGCCTGAGATCACCTATACAGCTTGTGGTCAAAACAAATTGCAAATTAATGACTGAACCTTCTCTTCTGCCCACTGTTTGAAACACAAATCACATGTACCATCAGTGCTTTCAAAGACCTCGGAGTATCTTATTGGAAAGTAACAAGGATTCCTGAAATCACAGCAAGATAGAGGCTCTGCAACATCATCTGTATTTCAAAAAAAGCACACAGACAACTCAAATCCTAGCTGCTTGGATGTCTCTTGCAAGATAGTGGTTAGACAGATTTTGTCAGTGGTGTAAGATTTTGGCATATCTTGAAAGTACAACCAGCAGCAGCTGGAACATGGCTTGTGCTCAGTCAGCGGGGATCTTTCCAAAGTCAGTGAACCTAGATCTGGTCCCATTGCAGGGAACAGACCTGCAGCGCTCATTAGGTTGTGGCATTAGTATCTTCTAATAGAATTTAATTATATGCAAAACTAATGCTTAGACAGTGTGCGCCTAGTACACAAAGACTCTGAAAACGGAGACTTCAAAAATATTAACATCTACTATGTATCAAGATAAGAGGAAAAAAAGCTTTACCAAATGCCATAAAATATCAGTGGCAATAAGGTTTTTAAACCTCTCTGAAATTTTGTTCTTCCTATAATGAACTATGATACAGTTAACATTTCCTTGAAGACGGATGAGTAAATGAAGTTCAGTTTACAGTTATATTCATTTGCGTATGCAGTCTTTTATGTATACTAGTATTTTCCCTAATACAAAGTGTTTTAAAAACTCAATAATTTCTTCCAAGTATGTCTATTTTACCAATAAACAGTATTTTTAACACCAGCAACAATGTTGCTAAATTATCATAAATTAGACTGAATTGATACCACTTAATTGTACCACTATCCTATTGATTCATTACAGTATTGTGCTGCTATGTCTAACTTACTGTTGAGCACATTTTGTAAGTGTATTGGGTCTGGCTGAGGTAGAGTTCATTTCCCCTTAGCAGCCCCCACGGTGCTGTGCTTTGCATTGGTAGCTGGAAGGGTGCTGATAACACACCAGTGCTTTGGCTACTGCAGAGCAGTGCTGTCCCTCTAACATTCCCTCCACATCAAGGGGCTGGCAGGGAACAAGATCCTGGGAGAGGATACAACCAGGGCCGCCGACCCGGAGTAACCAAAGGGATATTCCACACCATGTGGCATCAGCCTAGATATGAAAGGTAAGGGAAGGAGGAGGAATGGGGGGACATTTGTTGTTCTACAATGTTTTCCTTCCAGAGCAAATGTGTGCTGAAGCCCTGCTTCCCAGGAAGTGTCTGAACATTTCTTGCTGATGGAAAGTAGAGACTGACTCTTCCTTCTGCTTATGTGAGCACAGACTTTTGCTTTTCCTGTTTTTTGCTTTAGTAAACTTCCCTATCTCAGCCTACTAGCTGTTTTCCATCTAATTTCTCTCTACCCTGCCCTGCTGAGAAAGGGAGTGATAGAGCACTTGGCACCTGGCGCTCAGCCAAGGTCAAACCACTACAGTAAGTAATGATGAAATGTGTATAGATATTAATATTTACAAAAAAATATAGATATTTTCAGATATTAGGAAATGTCAGTAATACTTTGGGAGAAGATGATCTGACTCCTTCCAAAACTATTTTCCAAAGGTCTTTCTCCCTTCTAAGAGACTAAACTCACGACTTCATTTTTGTATGAGGTTAAAGAAGCAGAATTAAATGATCAGACCAACTGCACAGTGTGCTGTTTGCTCATTCCTATATTTAAAAACAATGAAGCTGTCTTTTCAAAGAAATAATGTTTTTTTAAATATATTGATGTGTGCATAATTCGAACTGCTTCTCTTCATGCTTCATGGAGGATGAGATCACACATTCTTTGGCATTGTTTTATCATAAAGGATGTAATTATATTTCTGTAATGTCAGGTTGGCTTTTCTTTCCCAGTTTTTCACAAAATATCGCTCTTTAATGAAAGCCAAGTTTACCATTATGCTGGTTTTAACACCAGCCAGAAAATAAACTCCAAATAAACTACTCCCCTTCACCCGCCCCATGCGGTAAGGGAAGGACAAAAGCAGAGACTATGGGTTGAGATAACAATTTACTGAAACTCAAAGCAATGGAATAAAACCCACACAATAACAACAGCAGTATTAATAGCAAAAAATATACAAAAAGAGAAGGTGATTTATGCACCAAAAGGTGTTTACCACTGGGAACACAAAACCAAGATGGTGGACGTCTTCCCCACACAAAGGCATTATGGCGACCATTCCTGTGTGCCTCCCACGAGGGCATTGGGAACTAAGGCAAGATGGCAGGGGGGCTGCCACAGTTAGTGTTTCCCACCTCCCAGGCTTGAAACAGCAACAAACAATGGCAAACAAGCTCCCCAAAACCTAAGTCATTGCCGTCAGGTTGCGCTGCTGTTCTGTTGAGCACAGTTGCTGCTGCCTGCACCACCATTTTTACTACTCTGCTGCACTGGAAGGCAGTCCCATGGGTGGCTGCCCCTTTTTCCAAACATTCTGATGTGTTCCTTTTGGCTTTGGTTTGGGCTCATCTGGGCTCCCTTCCACTTGGTTTCACCATCTCAGCTGAGCTGGGGTCCCTGCCCTCCACTCTTTTCCCTGTGGCAGGCTCCATGCCAGTGCTGTCAGTTCAGCACTGGTGTGAATTCGCTTTTTTTCTGCTTTTCTTTCAGCAACATGTCCTGTAGCCATGCTCTGGAGAAAACGGGGCTGGGCCAGTTCTTGAAGGGTTTGGTGTCAACACTTTACTGCTGGAGAGGGGGAGGCAAAATTATGCACTTTTGGTGGGGTGTTCAGTTTTCTTCCTTAAACCAGGCCCCCAGCACTGATGTGACTGGTATAGAATAACAACCTGGCCATGCCCACACTGCACTAAGTGCCACCCTCTCCCTGCCACCAGGACAGGCATCAATTCTGACCTGCTTGAGATACAACCTTTTAAAAGTCCTCCACCATACATCACTTTGTTCATTCTCATCACCTAAATTACAGATTTTTTTTAACTCTGTTTATCCTATTTTTACTGAATTAATGGTTGTAATAAGGTAACCACTAAATGAAAATCAAGATTTTGTGATTGCTGAGAGTTTGCAGACTCATTAGAACAGTCACTAAAAGGATCAAATAGTGACAAATATCATAAAACAAGTATCATGGCAGAAAAAGTTTTTAGTAGATGGTGTACCTCACAACTTCTATTTGTGATACTCTTACAGTATGTCATTACCTACTCTTAGAGAGATGAGTCAGACAAATTGAACCAAACCTATTGCTAAATCCTCCCCTTTAAGAGTCATCGTCCTCTCACTATGCTTCAGATTTCACTCTGGAGACAGAACTGAAACAATAGTGAGGTGTTTCAGAAGATAACCTCTTATCTGATTAACTGCTCTCACGTATCAGATCTGTAACATCTGCTATGGCCTTAAATCTGCTACCATCAACCATCAGCTCTGTAACCTGAGGACAAGTATTGCCAGATAAAAGAAGAAAGTGAAACTGGGTGCTTTACTGAAAGGCTCTGTTCCAACACTCCTGTTTAATTCCCTCCCTCCACACACAGACACATACACTTCTGATTAAACCAATAGTGCCTCAGGATTAAGTGATAAGTGAAAATGTGTGCATGAAGGCTTATTTGTGGCTTTGACCTTTCTTTAAATGCTGTGTTCTGCATAAGAGAAAATAAAACCACACACAAAAATGACTCAAACTTTAGACAGACCAACATGACAGAGAACTTTCCAAATTCTCTTTTGCATGGGAAAGATCATTACAAAGATTTCAGAGACAAAGTTGAACCTGTTTTCCTAAAAGAAAGAAAAGAATGGGCCAGAAAGCTTAGTGTAGATTCTTCAGAGGAAAAAAGAATAGCAATCTTTTTCTTTGCAGTAAAAACCTGTTTAATTTAGACCATAGTTAAACCAGTAAATCACTGAGTTCTGAACATATTATCTGACAGTTACCTTTGAATGTAGCCCAATGCTCGTTCGCCTACTTTAGGAGTGAAGTGTGGGTCCAATTCCACTTGTGGGACCCCAAGTGTCTCAGTATGTGTGACCTACAGCAGTACACCATCATTTCCATGCATCGCCCACTCCTGCTGTGCTGTATAACCACTGCATTCTTGTTTGATCTCAACACTTGGCAGTATTCACTAAACTCATTTGCTCTACTCTTTCTAAATTCCTATCAGAAACACAGGACCTGTCTTTATTAAAAGTTACAGTGAGATGAGTAAATAAACTCATTTCCACTTAGGGGTTTTGTGTTCCTGCGTGATTAATCCTATACAAAATAAATGTGGACATATAGGAGTTTCCACTCTTCATTTGGAACAGAATGCACACTCTTCACTATAGACTTTGCCTATTATACTTTCTCAGGGCAGGAATACTTTATTAAAATATGTATGGTATAGAGAAATCCAATTCTCAGGGGCATGTGTTATGCCCATATTTTTAAATGAAAAACATCTGCAACATCATGAAAGCATATTTGCATAAAAATTAAGTTAGCACATGATGCAAACTTAATTGCACTTGCACTCAAGCTAATTCTAACTGTATGTTCACAAAAATCACATTTAAAACTTTCATAATCATTGCATTAAATACAGATACTTAGATGAGAAATGAATTAGTAAAGCTATGTAATACTTAAGTAAATAATTCAACATGAAATGCTTGACAATCTTTGGATTTAATTAAAATAATACAAAAGAAGAATGTAAAATGACAATATAAAGTATAATTTTAATTTTGCCTTTATACCAAAATGACCTTCAGCATAGTATCTACTGATGAATAGCTGTTATATAAGAACTAAAGGGAAATACCATGTGCATTTCCATGTTACTAAGCAGCCCTCTGAGCCACTCTTTCTTCCACTTCACCTTTGCCTCTTTGCTGCTAGATGGTGTTCAAGCACTCTATGTGAAAATGAAGGAGAGGGAAAATGGAAGGAAAAAGGTGTATCATGAAACGTAGAAAAAGGAGTTAACTGGAGGAGGAAATGGTAGCATATGTAACCAGCAGGGAGGAGCTGAGCCAGTCCATGAGAGAAGTCTGGCACACTGTCAATACACAGAAGCAGTTCAACAAGGAATAATTCAATCTAAACACCTTTGGTGCCCTTCCTTTCCAATAACTGTTCAGCCTGCATACCTCGGTTTTGACAGCAGAAAGAGTTTTAAGGAAAGCAGTGGACACTTCTGTCAGATCATGGTCACTGTTCCACCTGTTCCTCTCTGAAGCCAAGCTGTATCTGAAAGAATGGCCAGCCATGCCCAAGCTGTTCCCACATACTAAGGATACAAAACAAATGGGAAAGAAAGGTTACATCGCACACTGCTAACTATTATGGTAGTTACAACTGCATTAGATTTGCAGCAGGACAGAAATCAAAGCGAACAGAGATGACACATGTGAATACTATAAATAGCTTACTACTGATGAAGTGATTTGTTCTGACTGGCTCACTTGGCATCAAGGATGACACATTATCTTGGCAAATATCTCATTAGTTTTTCCAGGAGAAGCCTGGACCGTCAAGAGAAAGGGAATACTTCTACTCTTGAAACACTGTATCCAGGGTAAAGTAAAAGAAAGTAAAAACTCTGCAGACACCACATATTTTCTTACATTCATTTTATTTCTTATCACAGCATTTCCTTCTGTGAAATAAGCAAGTTAATTAAATTAATAGAATAAAATTAAAATAAGAAATGAAATTAAATTAATTCAATTAATTAACTTCACTTAAAGCCACACAAAACTGTGAAGGATGTAAATGCACCTCCAGCACTCTCATTTCATTCCCTGATTTCTACTGCATTCCAGTAGAATGGAATTTAATTCCTTTAACTTGCAATGCTAAATCATGCTCCTGTATATGTATCTCTGTCTCAAAAGACTTGAACTGTACTTCAACCCATAATTACCAATAATTCAGCAAATTGCACCAAAGAAATATCTACTGATTTGACACCATATATGCATGTGCTTCAGCATGATGCAGTCTTTCACAGCATCCAGTCAATTCCTGCATTATCTCAAAGAGCAAGGTTCCATTATTTTGAGACCCATTTTTAAGTCAGAAAAATGTGTAGAAGGGAGTCTGGACACCTGTATCTGAACTTATGGCTCTCCATCTTGGGCACTGGGTAGATGGAAACTGTCCGGTCACATGTAGCAACTCCTTGAGTCGTGTCTCTATTTGATAAGGACTTTATTAAGAATATGTTGTGGTAAGAGATGGCAACACAAACTTTTGTTCCTTAGTGCTTTTCAGGCCTGTCTGGGGACTGACAGGTTTTCTCCTTCATGACACTATTTACATTTTGTCACATTTCTAATAAAACCTGATTTCATTTGGAATAGAAACAGGCATTTCAAACTTATTCACAGTGAAAGTTTGCAAAAAAGTAACTGTGTCAGCTAAAACATTCTGATAAAATTTGACTTGACACTGCTTCACACTGTTGGGATTTTTCCACCTTCTTAAGTATTATTATGGTAACATTGAAGAATTATTCTTTCACAAAGCCTTTACATAGCAGCAGCAGTTGGTTGAAAGATAAATCCACTGAGGCTTCTTAGACTGAGCTCCAATATTCTTCTGCCTACAGACTCAGTTCTTCTGTTACCCATTGGAATGAATATTCTTTCACAGGAGATACTGAAAGAAGCCATGGACTCCATGGCAGAAAGCTTATGGAAAGAAATAAGAGTGGATGACTGATTCCAGCAGAACTGGAGAAAAAGTGTTTGTCAGAGCAAGTGTGAATGCTGCGCAGAGGAAGGAACTAACTTAACTGGGAAAAGTTACATGCAGAATTTTAAGTTTAAAATAAGTTTTCTGAAAGAAGATGTCCACGTCATTCAATGTTTCAAATGACTTCTCGAGCACAAGCTTAAGTTACATCAAAACTCTGAAAGTATAAGGAGAACACCCAGGTGTTTTCCTGTGGTTATTTAACATATACCCTTTGGGCAAACAGTAGCAGAGATGACATGATGCACTGACCTTAGCATGAACTAGCTAACCACTTATCCAAGATGGGTTTCAGGGTTGCTCAGCCATGGTGATTCCAGAGCGATGAAGTCTTTCACCACTATGCTGCCCATACTACTTAAATTCTTTAAAAATGTACACTTGTCTGTTACAGCCATAATTTCAGTAGCACAGACATGTTCTGTAATCAAATATGCCTCTTTTTAAATTTTTTTTTTTTACTAAGCCGGTAATGAAATACAATTATTTACCCTTATTTTATTTTTATGCCAGATGTATCTATATGCAGTTCACCAATCCTTTGTGCATCCATGGGAAAAGATGGATCTTTCTGTTGAAGGAGCGCTAAACACCTTCATTAAAAATGAAGAGCCATTAAAGTCATAAAAAGCTGCCAAAAGTTTTATTAATTTAAAAAATTAAATTTTAATTAAATTCTAATATAATTGAATTAATAGAATTTAATTAAAACTTATAAACATTTAATGTTTTACAGTAAAATCTGCTTTAAACCTGGAGACACTGAATGGTCTATTTTTAGGGGATTTTTTAAGTAAGTAACTTTTATAGAGATGGCGTTAAGACCATGTTAAATTTACTGAAAATATATTATAGGTATACGTTAGGAAACAGGCATTTAATAGAAACTGAGCAGCATAGGTTGAAATATCTATAGTGTTAAAGCAAAATTTTGGTTCAGGTGGTTCCATGCTCACTACATATCCACATGCCAGTTGTTTAAACAAGTAGGTCTCTCAGAAATAGAGTTTGATGCTTCTCACTTGCAGAACATATTTGCTTAGAAAAAAGAAGAGATAATTCTTCTCTTGAATCTCGAAGTTCCACTATTAGTCTGAAAGGAACATTCGAAACCTCAGCTAGGTCTGACGTATGGTTACAGTCCATAGCAACTTCATTTTTTGCGTTCCAGTCACACCTCCCAACCTGTGTGGCATGCTGGCCCCTAACCTGCAGGTTTAGCATCCTCCTTTGTAGCCCTGTTTTGCTGTCTGTCCATTATGAGGTTTGTTTAGAAAATTACCAGATGCTGTGTATTTGTATTAAAATCCAGTTAGTTCACAGCTGGAAGAGGTGAAGGGAAGAAGAATATTCTTTGCCAAAGGCAGCTGAAGGAGAACATCCTAGAGACTACAAGGATGACTCTGAGAGACAAAGATGGAAGAGGCATTTATTGTAATAAAGTGTTGTAATTAAAGTGTCAGCTTTGATGTGAGAAATTGGTCAGATTACACTGCGTTTTTATTGTTGCTTCTATTTATACAGAGAAAGTAATGGCTTCCTGAGACCTCATAGGACTGAATGGTTTAGTCCCAAGGTTAGGTTATTGTCTCTGGAGTTGTTATTTGGGGTGGTCTGTGCAGCAGCATCCCGAAAACACACTTTTGAAAACATTCTTTCCTTTTGTTAGCTTAAGCAGAAGTACAGGCTCTCTAACCTGGCCCCTCAGAAAAGCATTTAAGTGGACTCAGCCGGTAACAAAGTCAAAACCCTTTAGCAGTGCTAAATTTCTAATACAGAAGCTGAACCAATTAGCTGAATATAGCCTCTGAGCTGAACATAGCTTTTTAGAAGTACCTTCACCTTCTGTTTGTCTCTCTCCTTGAAAACGTCACTAAAATCTTATACACAATGACACAGGAGGTAGAAATGTAAGCTCTTCTTTGCAATATGTAGCCACTACTTTGTAAAAGGTACAGTGTCTTGTTTGATAGAGAAAGGCCTTTTTGGCATCCTTTGCATTATCTACTAGTCAGCACATTGTATAGCACACGGTCAGCTTCTTGAGGTTTCATACGCAAGTCCGTTTCAGCTCCCTCCACTGGCTTAGTTCCTCTGAGTGAGCCTTAAGTAATTGGATGCTACAGGGAATTCATTCTATTTGTCCTGAAGGTAAAAAGAGGAAGTGGTCCTTAGAAACATAGGCAAGAATATAATCACTTGTAGAAAATAAAGCTAAGAAAAGTCTAAAGAAACCGTTAACAAAACATGATATAATGTTAACCCAAGTGCAACAAAAAAGCAGCATCAGTTCAGATTTAAGAAATTTTTAAATCTAGGAATTGACATTTCATGTATGAATTCTTCCTGTACACACTGCTCAGCAAAATTGCTTTTGATACTGCATTAACCCCTGTAGTCCTTGCAATAATAAATGAGTACATAAAGAATATGTTCCTTATTGTCTGTATATTCCTTATTCCTGTAGATAAGAGTAAGCAAGAAATAGTGAGTTTTGGCTAAGGGCTAGCAAATTTTCTGGGATCACTCAGAATTCAGAGCAAGGAACTGAACCTCTTTGAGCTCGTTAACATCAGCAGCTTTCAGACCACAACATAAAAAACAATTAATGCACTGAAATGTATTATCTGGGTAACAGAAACCAGAGGGAAAAGCTTAAATTTCACTGGAAAAAACTGCCCCCCAAACAAACATTGAGTCATGTGACTTTTATCTCAGTTTGACAATACAGGACAATCAGCTTGCCTGAACCCAGCAATATGCTGATCTTTTCAAACTTTCATCTTTTTCTTTTTTTCCTCATCCCTTTATAGATATAAGACTGCACTACTAGAAAATATGATTATGTTATTAAAGAGATGCATTCTGAAATTCATGCTTAGGGAGAAAACAAGAAAAGATGCATCTTATGTTTGTGTTTGTGTGCCACGAAGAGAAATATTTTTCTTTAAT
This sequence comes from Corvus brachyrhynchos, assembly GCF_000691975.1. Lineage (NCBI taxonomy): Eukaryota > Metazoa > Chordata > Aves > Passeriformes > Corvidae > Corvus > Corvus brachyrhynchos. The sequence continues at coordinate 1,044,493 of NW_008239759.1, forward strand.
TATATAATTTGAAATCACATCTGTTAAGAACCACTTGCAAATCATAAAATTTTTGAAAGCACAAGAAGAGCTTTGCTAAAGTATTGAAAAATGAACTGCTACACAAATTATCTTCTAAATAATACACAATAATTATAGCAATACACAAGAAAAACACTTTGTTGGAATAGGGCACAAACAAGGTTATATTTGCAGAAGCACTAAATGGCATGGGCAATCTACTTCTCATATCCACATACTCTGTTTATATTCTGCTGTTTTCAAGCAGAACATACTTCTGTCACTTGAAAATCTCATAGGTCTTGCTGCTTAGAAATTAACAAGAGCTACTCTCAGCAGCTTGAATGCAAATGAAAGAGACATTAGATAAAATGATTAAATAACAAGAGCAGAGGCTGGAAATTAGGTCTACTTTTTTTTTGAGTCAGTTGCTCATTACTAGGTAAGATAATTATGTGCACTCCTAATTTTGTTTTCTGACTACAGGCTATTTGGCAGTTATATGCAAAATGGAAGGGGTGTGAACACAACAGCAACCTCTACCTTGTTGATACACCTACTCACCCCTCAAGAGGAAGGCAGTGCTTAAGTGCCTCAGACTGAAGGGTTAGCTGGCCACAGGACTCCCACACTCTGGGTAAGCCCTCAAGTTACTGAATTTTTTGGGGAAAAAGGAAACTTTATTTGTGTCTGCTCCTCTGTTGTTCCAGAAAAATAACTTTTGATTTGATAACATTTAAACACCAAACACCAAGACAGATGCTTGGACATTTGGAAGTATTGGGATTGGGATTGGATATAAGACTGTCATAGTGTACAGAAGTACATGGTAAATAACAGAGTGAGATGCATTAGTCCTTAGGAGATTGAAGTTCTGTTTCTAACCGTGCCCAGTATTGTACCACATGAGTTTCCACATTCCTTATTCTGTAGTGATTTTAGTGCTAGGAAGAATAAAGCAGTCATAGCAGAGGTACCTAGAGAAGAGGACAATGACAATCTATCTTTTTAAGGCCTATAGTTTTCATGGTCTTATTTCAAAGTCCTTGTATAGTAAGTGAATTCTCAAGAGTGATTCAGATTATCCAAGTTATCAGCTTACAGCAAGATATTGTGAATATCCACTCTTGAGTGAGAAGCAGACAGGAATGACATGTCTAAGTATTTATAAAGTCTTCATCTACCATTGCAATACAATAAGCTATCAAAATCATATACTTATTTCCTTTACCTTTGTATTGTGAAGGGGGAAAGGGCAAATAATTGCATTTACTTCTATTATCAAACTGATAATACAGAAGGACCTAAAAAATTGAACCCTTGTTAAAACTGCTTCTCTTCAGATGCTTGTTGATACAGTCTATTAGAACAGAGTTATTTTTCACTCAGCTCCTCCTAGGATATTTTGTGGTTGAAATGCAGAACAGATTTCTGTAGAAAATTGCAAGACTACTTTCATGGTACCCAAAGAAAAGTTGAAGTGGTTTGAACTCCAAAACATAACTGAAGGATTTGCTTTATGAACAATGAACTGGAGGTCCTTCAAGTGTCAAGGGAAAGTTATCTATCAATACCAGGGATTTTACATCATTGGGAGCTCCTATCACTTTTTTTCAGAAAGCGCTCCACACGTAATGGAATAGTGTATTGAATAATGTTTATCATCTTTACTAATTAATTTTTCTCTTTTTTTAGCAGTGGTTAGGGAAAAAAACCAACCACCAGAACCCAACATTCCAGAACCACATTTTTATTTATGAATGATGCAGAACACATGTTTGTACAAAAAGGGAAATATATCCAAATCATGCCTGTATTTATCTCATCAGAAGTTTTGCTTATGTCTGGTACAAAAAGGGAAATTGACTATTTCTGTATAAATTATAATGATCATCTTCTAGTAAAGATCATGCACAAGTTCAGTACAAGTAAAAAGCTAATATGGATCTAGTAATTTAAGTCAAAATTTAATGCTCAGTCAACTAGGATGCAGTTTGACATTTAAATAGCTGACTTAATTTTTAAATGAGCTGCATGTATGCAATATCCATAAAGGCTAGTGTTTTTTATAAATAAAACTTCTGTAAAGAATTTTTATTATCATTAAGCATGCATAAATTCTTTATAAAATGGATTCAGAACACTAAAGTAAGCATAAAAGTATTATGACCTGAAAAAAATCAGTTTGAGAAAAATGAGGAACTCTGGAACATGGGATCAGGCCAACTGTGGGAGAAAACTTGAGCCAATAAGGAGAAAAATTGGTGTCTAGGTCCTCTTAGTTGTCAACAGTTGCATGAAAGATTGAAATTCAGATTGCCCCTTGCATCTTTTCTGATTCATCATTCATCATCTGGGCTGGTTTTAGCCTAATAAAACTGTTGAAAGATACCTTTTTGAAAAAAAAAAAGACCATGGCCATCTGTCCATGCCTCTAAAGGTATAGGAAGTTACACATTTTTTCCTCAGTTGTACACAAACGTATCAGAAACCAACACATGATTTGTACAGGCCTCTGGCCAGAGCCCTTGGGACTCTGATGACATTAGAAACTCCACTTTCTAGACTGCAGACCAATCTATGTCTTAGATTGCAGACAGAGCCATGTAATTATTATTTTCCATTCCAAGTGTTACAATGAGGCCACCTAAATCTTAACAGCTTGTAAAATATCTCTATTTTTGAGATAAATTGTCAGCCTACACACCCCATTATCTTCAGTGCTGCAGATAAGGATGTCACACTACTATAAAAATGATGTGGATTGGATTTGACCCAGGCACAGACACACATCTATGGAAACATGCAGACTGCCGATTGTTTAGTGACCTCCTGCATGCTTATGCAGGGAGGAAATGGGAACCTCCTTTGCAATGCCTAAAGCCCCTGTGGGGAAAAAGATTCCTTTCTCTTTGTCCTGATTTACAAGCAGATGGTAAAACCTTTCATATAGTTCTTGTCCCAAAAAATGGCTGCTCAGAAATGCAGATTCACAGAAAGTTATATAAAAATGTCTGACTAAAAATGTTACCTCTGAAAGTGGTGTGTACAGACATCTGTTCATCACAGAAACATCTTGAAACAACTTCAAGAATTGTTTCTTTCCAAGCAATGGTATCAAACAAAACAGAAAGTAAGGAAATTGTCAACAATAATAAGGAAGATCACAGTTTTTCCTCAACTGTTTTCCAGTGAAATCTGCTCCTGGGAAAAAGAACTCTCTATCCTAAATTTCTAATATAGCAAAAGATATTTGGTTTTTTGTATTACCTTTGCTGGACTGTTGCCTGTCTGCAATCCAACCTACTGGCTACTGAGCACTTTTTATAAGTTTTCTATGAATATTCAGAATTATATTAGCAATATTTGGAGAGATGTAAAATCTATAACATGGTATACTCAATTAACTGACCATATGGCCCTCAGCATGGTGAGGTAGAGCCAGGACAGGGAGGGTCATATGGGCAGCTAACACACTTTGCTCTTCTGGGGCTACCAGTTTCTCAGACTTTCTATTACTCCCAATGAAATCTTGATAAAAAGGCTCTCTTAGATTTAATCTGAATGGAATCAGCCCCCTGACCATTACCAGTTTCAACACTGGGCTGACATTTTTCAGTGTTTCTAGGAGGATGACTAGACTGTGATGTAATGGTGATGTCCTAAGTAATGGGTTCAGGAAAACTGAAGGAAAAAAATGAATTGTTGCAGATAATGTGATATAAAGTACAATCATACAAATTGCATCCAGGAACATAAAAGGAAAAGAAGAGGAAAAGGAATCCCAGTTAGTTAGTATTTACAGAAGAAGAACACTTCTGCTGCCTTCAGCCTGTATAAGAGAATGTTGCATAAATATAAAATTATTTCTTATTACTACATCTCATCTACTCAAGTACTGTTGGTTTGCAGCTGCTAGTTAGAAGTCTGTGGGACAACAGTGACATTTTTGGGCATTGTTTCACTACAACAGTTATACTGGTCTTAGGATAGGAAACCTGTCTCTGCAAAGGTTCCATGCAAAGGTTCCAGAAATGTACATGCAAACAAATGGGAGCAAGGTTTCATCTGCAAGAATGCAAAACCAATTTGTGGAAAGAAAATTCTCACCTCTGTGACTGCTCACCACTCTACCCTTCCCCCTCCTGCCTCTCTTGATCCATGAAGAAAGTGTTTTCTGAACTAGCCCAATGAATTTATCAACTACACATCTAGTATATAACGACCTTGTACTCCACATGTGGGTGTTTTAAGGCAGTCAAATAACAGCACCAATAACATTAATCCCTTTGGTAATTACAATGATCAAAGAAACAGAGAAAAATTGCAGGTTTTAACTGGGGAAACTGCTGGTTAATTTGTTTGCTCCCTGGGATGTGTTGAGGGACTAATTAGCTAAATCATGGTGAGTTTTAAATATCTATGTGTTTCCTAGAAAATAATTAGTTGTTTCATTAAAAAAATAATGAGGTACCAGGTAGATGGATATGCAACATTAGAAATGTATGGACAGCAGATTTTAAGGTTCTTGGTTTACTTATTAATGCAACTTAATTCACATGATGTCTGCAGCATTGCTCACTTGCTGTCTCCCACTACGGCCTCTTCTGTATCTAAATCTGGAAGAGCCTTGGCTCCTGCTTACACTCTGCTTTGATTCTCTTCTCAAAGACTAACTGTTCTCATAGCTAATACCAGCATGCAAATCACATGGCCCTTTCCCACTGCTAATTTTTGAACCACACCTGGTAGTTTTTGAAAATCTCAGCGGGCGCAAGCCAAAAGCACAAGTGTCACTCCAACAATTTATCACCATAAGCAAGATCACTGCCCATGTTCTGAGTCCATAAATATGCTCAGAACTGGTCAGCTTGCTAGTTGTGATATAATTTAGGAGTTTAGGTGCATTGAGTTCCTTCTATAATTGTTAGATATGTTTCTATACCACCTACTAAGTCTCTGGATACTAGAAACTTTCCTTGCGGTTAGTGTTGATGCTATAACTTTTACATTGTACATTTCGAGATGATTAGTATTTTAGAAAATAGGGAAACAAATTTCAGTGAAATGTTGTTAAAGACATAATCTGTGGAGATTGATTTGCAGAAAGTCGGCCTCTGCTGTCACGGGGGCACGCTCAGTCCTGGTGAAGAATATAGAACAGCAGTAGAGTAGATGCAAGTAAGATACGTATGACATGTGCAAATAAAATATCAGCACAAGATTGTTATAAAATTATGAACATAAATGAAAAGTGGAAAGAGGAAAAGAGGAAAATGTGGTGGACAAAGTTAGCACCCCGCTATCCACGAGAAAGAAAAGGCATAATAACTTTCATTACAGAGTCTGACTCAAGCTGAGGACATAACTTCTGGACATTAATACATCTCACAAAGGTTAGAGAAAATGTATGTGGAACTCCAAAGAAAACACAAATAGGCTGATGCTAACAAAGAAAACTGGGGCTGTTGTTTTGTTGCAGTTGTTGAGTGCATTTGGATTTGTTTCTTACAGAAAGAAGACCTGCCTAAGCAATTGTTAAAGACAGCTGTGCCTCTGTATGTGTGAAACCTTTGCAATATATGCAAAAAGAAATTGTGTGAAAAGGACTCACATCACATGGATGAGGTACAGTAAAATTCTTATCAAGACCCACAGTGAGAATAACTAATTACATTCCTGAATTTGGGCAGTGAAAGGAATGGTAAGGAACTTACATATCATTCTATTTTGCATTAAATATCTAAAAGATAGAGGAAAAAACCCCAAAGTCCTAATGGCATGTTTTGGGGTTGGTTGTTGGGGTGGTTTTTTTGTTAGTTCTGTTTGTTTGTTTCGGTGCTTTTGTTTTGGTGTTTGTGTGTTTGAGTCCTTTTTATTTTTGTTTGGTTTTTGTTAGTTTGGGTTTTTTTACATTTTTACATGATACGGACTACAGGGAATCAGACTAACATGAAGTCTGGCTGGTTGAAAGGCCTCAGTTCTTCAAGATCAGCTCTGGAAAGTTAGGGGACTATTACCGCAGGCCTGGTTCCTACAGTATATCACCGTGTCCCGCAGCCATAGGGAGGAGGAGGAGGAGAAGATCCAGCAGGGCAGGAATTGTGCAGCAAGATTGATTTATTTAATTATTTTACAAACCTTTTATAGACTTTTTCTTCATAGTCTAATTGGACAAAGGACCAGCCACCCCTTGGGGATGATTGGCCAAAATCCTAAAACATCCATTATCAAAATATTTTCTACTATACCATAAACAAGACTTTCCAAGGTTGCAGGTGGCTTGGTTGTTTACATTCCCTGCTACCTCTTCTGTGAGAGAGAAAAGTCTCTCACGGACTTAGAAAAATAACAAGAAGATCCTCACTAACAGCATTTTTGTACCTACAATTCCCCCTTTTTGTTTTATAAGATAACAACTCTACTATTAATCCTAAATAGAAATCTACATCAGTTATTAATTCTAAAAATGTCCTTAAGGCTTTAACTATCTGACTCCATAACAAGAAATTTAAAATTCAGTCTCTGCTTGTGGAGGGACCATCCCAGTCTCTGCTTGTAGAAGGACCATCTGCCTGATGGTTGACATCCTGGTCATCATCAGAAGAGTCATTAGGTTGATGATCTACATTCTGGTTGCCATTTGGATGGTTGGCGTTCTGGTCATCATTTGGAGGTTGCCTGTTCTGCCTCTGGTGCCG
>NW_008239759.1:1052514-1052955 GCF_000691975.1 Corvus brachyrhynchos
ATGGATGAGGCTCCACTCAAAGTATTCCTTTGAGATCGGAATGACAATTACTGCAGGATCCGCAGCCATCAGTTGCAAACACCGTTGACGGCATTTGATTATCAGAGAAGCGACCAATTCAAACACTGTGGTCACCGTCCTTTTTGGCTGGTGAGGCAAAAAGACCCATTCTAGGATATGCAAAGGATCAGACCATTGTGCATTCCACTGGCCAATGATACTTGTAGGATGGAGGTCTGGAATAGTATTGAAAACAGTGATAACAATGGAAGGATCCACTCGATAAACGTGAGGAGCGGAAACAGCCCGTTGGACCTCCTGCAGCGCTCGTCGCGCTTCAGGAGTCAACTCCCGAGGTGAATTCAGATCAGGATCCCCTTTTAATGTATTAAAAAGAGGGGAAAGCTGCTTTGCAGTTAGACCTAAATAAGGTCGTAACCA
>NW_008239759.1:1053089-1065349 GCF_000691975.1 Corvus brachyrhynchos
ACGCTGCCACCAGGATATCATCCATGTAATGGTAGCAGCATGCATCAGGAAACTGCTTGCGAACTCCGGCTAAAGCTTGGGTGACATACCACTGACAGATAATTGGGCTGTTCCTCATCCCTTGAGGGAGGACCTTCCATTGGTATCTCTTAGCAGGTTCAGCATTGTTAATGGCAGGCACAGTAAAGGCAAATTTAGGTTTGTGATCAGGATGCAAAGGAATTGTGAAAAAACAATCCTTTAAATCAATTATCAGGATGTCCCACCCCGTAGGAATCATGGTGGGAGAGGGCATACCAGGCTGCAATGCCCCCATACCTTCCATTACTGCATTAACTTTCCGGAGGTCCTGCAGTAATCTCCATTTCCCTGATTTCTTCTTAATTATGAAAACAGGAGTGTTCCAGGGGCTAGTAGAAGGTTCAAGGTGCCCCTGTTGTAACTGTTCCTGAACCAGCTGATGAAGGGCGTCTACAGGGGACTACTGCCTGACACTGCAAAAATATGTAGGAATGTGTGAAGAACAGTCAAGTGGAAGATACAGATGTCATAGGGGGAATGAAAGTCGAAGAATGTAATTAAAAAACCTCCAGCTCTCAAGAGCAGCATTCAAGACATCCACATATTCATTTTTTTGTGCCTCCTCTGCCTCTCCATACTAAACTAATAGGACTAAGTGGGTGGTAGAAATATCATGGCACTCTGGGATAGTATGACTGCTCTGGATTATTTCAACTAAGATAACTTCACTTTGCTAAATATTTCTACATCAGATATCACACAAAATATCCTTTAATTATTTCAGGCTAATCAGAGCAGAGTATACAATATAGCATTTCAGATAATAGAAACTAGTTCTGAATACAATACAGCATTTCAGATAATAGAAACTAGTTCTGAGAGTTATTCATAGAATAACTCCGAGATAAGCACCAGCTACTTACCAAAATTAGATGTACCAATATTAGATTGGTATTAGACCTAGCAATTAAACATCAAACATCTGCACTCTGTTCCTTACATCTTCTTCTCTTTCATATTCCCTTTTTTCCTCTTCTAACTCCTGCAAGTGCATTGTTAGTTTTTATTAAGTACCTTTTCTCAGCTGTATGTGACTTTAGATATAAAATATAAATGAAATCCTGGTCTTGGACCCTTAAGTCTTTGTAGGATATTAATCCCAAATAGCTCAGGTGTTTAGGTATTTCTTTCCCACCATGAGTTCTTTGCCTTGCCATTAGAAAGTATAACTCACAATGCCAAAACATCAAGGATTGCTCATTAATTTCTTGCTGATAATATGTTAGTACAGAAAAAAAAAGATTGCTGACAGCCTTAGGGCTCATTACATCAGAAGGCACAGACTGCATTACAGAACCTACAGCAAGGATTGCAAGACTCCATATGGGGAAAAGGATGTAGGGAATAGAAACTAGCTCTGATTAAAGCAAATTGTAGAAAAAAAGGAAAAGGGAGTAGGGATTCTCAAGCATATCTTGGCCTTTGTGAAGATTTGAAGTTGTTTACTGGGAGCTTGTCCTACCAAGGGAGTAATACTGTAATTTCCCAACGGAATGTGAAATGGCTGTTGATTTTGACTGTGCTTTAAAGTGAAACAGCTGCTACAGATCCTGAAACAACTGTCCAGATCATGTTTTTGAGAATTTTTACTTGAGAGTACCTGTTGAGGAATGGTTGGAGGGTCAGGGACATGGATCCTTAGAAGAGCTGTACAAGAAAACGCCTTTTTAGTTTGATATAAGCAGGTCTTTTGCTAGCTGCAGAAAAAGGAAATAATGAGAACAAGGAAGGAAGGCAAGGATGCAGTGTTCTTGATAATGCTGTTATATAGATAAAAACCAGGATGTGCTGACAAGATGTACTGACCATGAAAAATGAGGAAGAACTCTGGTTTCCCAAACCGCAAGATAAGCAGTACATGCAAATGTAGCAAACGTAGCTTTTTACCCAGCACCAATAGAGAAGTGACAAGTATGCATATTTGCCATCAAGTGTATAAAAGCAGAAGCTTAATTCCAATAAAGTGAAGCTTGCTTTATCAATCACACTGATTGTCTGCATGTCTTCCCTCGCCGGAGTCAACATCAAGTACCAGTGAGCATCTGTTTAGGATGTAGCAATTTCTAAGACAAAAAGGTTAGCGGTCTAATTTCATAGCACCAGATGACAGTGCATGTGCATGTAGGTACATCACTACTGTTGCTGGACAGTTTTGGAGGTTCTCTTTGCCCGAGGTGGTACAGGAAGACCTGAGGAGCAGTGGAGCATTGTGTGTGGCCTATTTGTTATTCCATCTTGGATCTAGGACTCCCCTGTACCTGAACTGTTTCTGATTCCCAACAGTATCTCGTACTGCAGATGTACAGTGTTTATGAACAAATTAATCTCATTTTCCTGTTTGCTTATGCAAAAATGACTTTCAACACTTTAAGTCAGTACTCAGGCAGGTATACTTTCCCTTGCAAATAAATAGGGCTGCTTGCTCTGGTCAGTTTCTAAGACCACACTACAGAACAGTATGTGGCTGAAAATGTCACATATTACACCAAAAAATGCTTAGGAGAGAAACTGTGATAGTGCAACAAACACCAGATACTCGTGGTGCATCGAAGTTGCTGCTTTATGTCTCTTCCAGACTACTGTAAGAGTTGCATTTATTAAAATAAAAACCCAGTGGATACTTAGCACTCAGATAAAGCCTGCTTGTAATTTGCTGGCTCTGCAGGAGTCTCTTTACACTGTGCTGCAGGTTCAGGACTCTCTGAATTGCATGTATTGATTACACTGCCTACCAGGAAAGCAGGAGGTTAGCTGGAAAGCTGAGTTAGCAGGATTTATCCACCATGAATTCCTTACAGCAAGGCAGTATTGACTTCAGGGGCATATTTTTAGATAATCTACATACCTACACCAACATGGTTAAAGGTTGCTGCAGTGGATCCTGACTAAATCTGTTTCTAGTGATGCCATGATGATTTTTGTCTTTTCTTTTACACCCCTGTTATACCTTTTTACAACTTCTGTATTCTTAGTGCTTTTTGCCTACATCCTTGGACTTGTTTGTTCAGCTAGGAGACTAAACATTTTAGAAGCTTCGTAGTTAGGGATCAGTGTGCCCCAGACCCCAAGGTCCTCTCCAGAACACATTCTGTAAACCAAGATAGAACCATCCAGGGGAAGGTTCCTTAGGGAGGGGGGCTCATTCAAGCCTCTCATTGGGGAATTTTTGATAGATATGCTAATTAGTAAGACCTATAATGTTATACCAGATCTTTTGAGTGGTGTGCATTGCAGTGTGCATTGGGGTGCATTCGACCTGGATGTGGTGCACCTAAAGATCCTTAAAATAAATACCAAGGTAAAATCCCTTTTTCCCTTCTGACCATGTTTGACTCTTGATTTTAAGACCAGGAAAAGGCATCACTAGAAATAGTAAGATGATATCATTCTTACAAAATCAGAGTAAATATTATTTTCTTTTCCAACTAAGATAAAGCTCTGGTTTTATTAGTTGGAAAGAGAAAACAGAGCAGATGTTGCTTTTCTTTGGGTTTTTTTCTAGCACAAAGTTAAATGAGCTTTACAGCTGTTAACCAGAAGTGCGAAGATGTCTCCAAATGACAGCAGCTTGTGGACACTTTAACAAGGTTGTATGTATTTTACCAATCTTGACTTCTACATGCTCACATGCAAAGCAAGCAAGATGGTGCTGCACAGAACATATTCCCAAAGCTTGCTTTCTAACATGCCTTCAAAACTATAGCAGCCAGACAGACATCCATGAATCCCCCAGTGATGATTCATAGCCCTAGGCAATTGCCCTAATTTTGAAAGCGAAAAATCTAACAACATAACAGGCTGCTACTGTTAAAATAATTATTGTGGAGCTGAATAGACAAGATGCATTTTCAAGCCAAACCACTTGGACATACTAACCCTTGAAGGCAAAACCCAAACAGACATTTAACACTGATTTTAGCACCTTTTTGTAATTAATTGAAAATGCATCTTTTTAAGCTATTTATGCATTACAGACAAGAATTGAATGCTTGCAAACACTTGAGCCTTTTGTGTTCAGAATGAAGTCTTTTTAGAAAACATTCAAAGGCCTTTCCTCCCTGGTGATTTTTTAAGCAAAAGGCTGGATGTAAGAGATTGTCTTTGTAATTTAAACTACCAGATTGCAGCTTCAGCAATTGCTAGGGAACACATGTGAAAGTGCTGCTACAATGGCAGCATGTTATAAAAGATGGCTATGATACAAATGAACAGTTTTTTAGGTTTAGTGTAACTGCAATGATTCCACATCCAGTGAAAACCGCAGTCTAGCTTTTGATCTGGACTCAGAAAAGAAAGAATTTTTTGTTTTGTTTTGTGTAATTTCTTCCTCCAGCTGGAGGTCTGAATTTTGCAAAGGGATATTTACATCCCTTCTATACTATAAACAACATGACATCACTGACTCCATGAAATTACTTCAAATACTTTCAGAGCTACCTGAAATACCTGGATATACATGGTAAATAAGCTCAGAAGGGCAGAAATCCAGGACTTTTTTCTCATAAGAGTCAAAAAATTGAGACAAACATGAGATAAAAATGAAGAGTGTGGTGGACAGCTCCAAACTACAGCTGAGGGTTTAAATTAGGTTAAGTAAAGTTAAAGAACTAAAACCAAGTAAGAAAGACTCATCTACTGATAAGCATCTACCTATTTCATACAAGAAGCCACAGGCATTGAAAAAGAGCATGAAAAGTTGTCAGGGTTAACAAGCAAAAAGCTCAAATGTGCTGCCCATTTTTTTATGTTGAAGATTGCAATTACTTGCGAATGTAGTTGCCCACTGTCATTCCCGTGACAGCAAAAAAATGGGCTCTGTGTCAACAGTTTCAAGCCTTGCTTATATATCTCCTGAGAAGAATCATGTGGACCTGCATGTATGTTAGGTTTATTTAAATTATGCCACAAGGCTCTAGAAACTACATATTAAATCAGTTTCAGGGATTATTTATAATCACTAAAAGTGTAAGTCACAATAGGACTACTTCCATTTCTACTTTGTAATCAGGAAGAAAAGTAAGCTGGACAGTGAATTTTTAGATAAACTGCAGATAATCTTACTTTGTTCTTGTAGCTAATCTCTTGCAGAACACAGGTACTGAAAACAAAGCAATTACCAGTATTTAGTGGGCTTCTTGCACAAGAGCCAAACAATCACTCATCTACGTGCTTCTGCCACTGTTTTTCCCCACTATCTCTAGAATCTGAAAATCCGAGTGGAATATATCCAAAGATGAAACTAGATTGATCCTGCTCTGGAAAGGAACTGTCTTCACAACAGTCTTATCTGGGAACTCAGAAAGGAGTCCCTTGTGTTAAGTAATACTTTTATATATAGCAAACAGCTGAATTAATTGAACTTCACAGAGAAAATTGTAAAAGAAGAAAAATACTAAATGTAGATTAAGACTGAAAGAGAATGAAAGGAAAACAAATAAAGATGCTAATCCTGGAACATTCCACTTTCAAAAGGGCTTAAGACACAAAGGCCAGGAAGCTATTTGCGTGAGATGATTCTAACCCATAGAATCCCACAGTAAATTAACAGGTTTGTTCTGTTTCTACAGCTTACCTATCAAATAAGACAATTCCTTACAGAAAAATGTTGTACACATTTTTGCAGAGGCAAATCAAGATTCACTGTCAAAAACTGTGACTCTATATGCATACACAAAAATCATCTTCAGCAAAACCTTTAGGATTTCGTGATGCTGGGGGAAGGGAAGGTGCTTCTGCTTGATCTGTGCTGTCTGTATCAAGGCAGCACTGTGAACAAATGCTGAGGAAGTGTTCTGCTTCCCTTGCAACTCAGCAAGACAAGAGAATATAAAATCTATCCTCAAGGGTGGCATGTTCTGCAGCAGCTGCTCTAATGTTCACGGGCTTGTGCGATCAAACATTTTTACTGAAGTAACTGATAACTTGCAGGCTGTAAAGAGACCTATATCCACACTGAGTGAAATAGTAATGATGTAAATTGAAAGCATCTGAGAAAATAGAAGCATTTTTGGTCCCATGCAAAATGTCATCTGAAAAGTTTCTTATTTGAAACAACAAAAAGGAAACTGTATTACTGTGCCCTTTTTCAAATAATGCAATGATTTTTTTCCATTTAGCTACAGGTGGTAAAATATGTTGCAACCTAATACAACAGCCAGTTCAGTTTTATTCCAGAGTCAAAAACTATCTTAACTAATTTGGATTGTTACTTGAGTCATCTAAAGTGGTCATTCTGAATAAAATCATACTTGCTTGTAATTGTTTGATATTGGAAATTAGAAATTACTGAGATGACAAAGCTAAATTTGGTGTTGGTAACAGAAATATCAATAGTTTTCTCACAGGTTCAATGAGTACCAAAATCATAAAATGTCATTTGAAAATGTGTGGTGAGTAACATCTGATCTCAGTGTTCAAATGATCCATTCTATCAACCCTAGCAGGTGTAAGAGGCAAAAAGGCAAAGCCTGTATTTGTCACAGGTTTAAAAGGAATGCTATCTCCAAAATTGCTTCCAGACATTCAGAGTCAACATTTATTTAGCTGACTTTGACTTAGATTTCAGTATAAAACATGACAGTACATTACACAATCACAGAATCAACTAGGCTGGAAAAGACCTTTGAGATCAAGTCCAACCTGTGACCCAACACCACCTTGTCAATTAGACCATGGCACTGAGTGCTGCATCCAGTCTTTTCTTAAACACCTCCAGGGACAGTGACTCCACCACCTTCCTGGGCAGCCTGTTCCAATTCCCAATCGCCCTTTCTATGAAGAAATTCTTCCTAATATCCAACTTAAACATCTCCTGGCACAGCTTAAGAATGTACCCTTGACAAACAGCAGAGAGCTAAACCTAGTACAGTCTTACTCAAGAAAAGTGAAAGAAACTCACTCACCTGCCAAAGTCAGAAAGGAGGAAGGCAGACAAGTAGACAACAACATCCACCCACCCTAAATTACATCCTGGTATCTACAGTAAAAGGAAAGGCAATATGTCTCTCTATTTTATTAGACAGAAGCCTCTTTTAGTCTATTAGTTAGTTATAGCAGCAGCAACTTCTGGAGACTGCAGTATCAACTTTATTTCTAAAAAAAGGAGGGTGTGAAAATGTGACTTAAATATTAAGTCCTCAAAGTCCAACATGAACCCAAGTGATAAATTTCAGAATAATTTTGTTTGTACTTTCTGCCATGTTTTAGTGAAGACATTCAAAGAGAAATAAAAATAAAACATACTTGGCAAATTACCAATATTTCATAGGAGAAAGAGAAATTAATGATAAGCCTCTTACAAAGAGGTAGCTTTCAGTGATATCTTATAAAATAGTCTTTTTAAACATCAACCATGAGATTTTGTTTACAACAGGCTTCCTTCTTATTTCCTTACAATCTGATTGAAATTCTATAAAAGTCAAAGTCCTTTTGATAAGTGATATTCATGGAATAGATTAAGGTTCTCCTAAGAGGATGAAAATTCCAAAGACATGCTTTTGATAAAAATAGCATTTTTTTTTTTAAAGGGATTTCTCCAAGGCCCAGGCACATCTTTTGAAATTTTTTTCAGCAGTGAGATGAGGGAGAGCTGGTAATATATGAGCATGAATACAGCCAATGCATTCAGAACTGCTTTAGAAGAGGCTATGTATATTTTCCATACCTGACTGCCTTTATCTAGTTAACTTATGACCTGCAATTTCCTTGCTATTTTTCTCCTGGACAAAGATTTCTAATCAAGCAGAAGTAATCATCATTAGGGTAAACATAATGAAAGTAGAAAACACAGTAAGCAGCATTTGATGAATTTATTCTATAATTGCAGTTGCTTTCTTTTGACTGAAAAAGCCCTAAGTCAAGGACACCACTAAATTTTAAGGTATTATGTTGAGGAGGGAGTCCTTTTGGAACTGGTACTAACCATGTCACAGCCTTAATTTAGAGACCCCATTTCACCTGGAGACATTCAGACTGAGTAAATGAAAATACTCCACACTATGGAAATAAAATATTAGCAATCACCCTACAGCATAACCCAAGTCTTGCTCACCTCATTCCAAGCACTGGAGAGTTAGAAAGGATCAGCTGCATTGACAAGGCTGACTGTGGTGCTGCTACGGGGCCTAGGAAGGTTTCCTTTCTTTTTTGGATCCTCTCTTGTGATTTGCTTGCACCCTAACCTAGACTTCTTTGCTCTCTGAACCATTATTTGCTGGTAGGAAAATCCACTACAAGTAACAAGGGTGACGTAAGGAAAACCCATTTCTGGACACTCACCCTATCTAGCCCCTTCCCACAGCTCCAGAATATCCCTTGCTTTCCCACTTCCTGCCAGAATATCTCCTGAGTGGTTTCTGTAAAACAGAGCCTTTGTGGTACAAAGTGGTCTGCAACTCTTCCTCACCAAGCACTTTCCTTTGCTTATTTTTCACATCCAATTGTTAGCAATTCATCAATCCCTTTCCCTTGTTAAGGGGTTTTTTTTTAATGAAGGTTATTATTTGGTGGCTTTTTTTAAAGTGTTTTCTGCTGCAAGTCCATATCTGGAAGTGTATTAGTTAATGAAAATACTGAAAAAACCTACAGAAAGTGAAGACTTTCTTTACCCATAGATGACTGCTGTGTTCTGCCAGCCAAAGTCTATTGGTCCTCTTTCTTCCAGGGGGAAAGTATGTGGCACTAGAAAGAAAAGAGCTTCTGACTGCAGAGGAAACAAAACACTGGCAGAAGTAATCTGCCAGGCTAGGAGCTACCAATGACAAGTTCATCCTTAGACGAGGGAAATATCATGACAGCCATAAAAATGGAGTGGTAATGTTGTGACTGACTGTTTTAGGTCACTCAAAGAATCACCAACAAAGGTGTTGGCAAAAGCAGTTTTAATATAGGAGTGACAGCATGACGGAATTCATTGCCATTCTACTGCTTACCAGACAGTTAAAGCACACAGAGACACATCTAAAATCAATCAATCCAAACCCAAAATCAACCTCAAATGATCTATGCAGAGACCGGGGGTGGAAATAGGTAGGAAAGGGTAAGGATTAAAAGGAATGATGAAGACCTTTCCATTGAGTTACAAGGTAAAGAGTTTGGCATTCCCTTGCCAAACTCAGCCCCAGAGGTGACCAAGGGTTTAAGCCTAAAGATTTTAACTTGGCTTAAACCTAGCAGCACTAAATTGATAGTGCTAAATAAATTTAAATAATTTAACAAAATATTCCATGGAATTTACTGTAAGCACAACAGTGGCTCACTTAAAGGCCTAATTTACCAATCTAAAGTACTTAAGAATCTAAGAGAGCAGCATTCATAGTACATTTATTTGCTCTAGCACATTCAGCCTCGCACTCTCAGAGGCCTAAAGGAGTATGTACAAGGTGTAGACCTGTAAAAATTCCTCTCAAGTTCAGTGAAGTGCTCACATTGGATGCCTTTACACCTTCTCAACGGGCGAAGGATTGAGCCTTGAGGAGTGGGGGTACCAGCCCAGGCTCCACTGACCGAGTTTGGTGTCTGTCCTCTGAGCATCATAAACCCGAGAGTTCTCTGGCTCTGATGTGTATGTTTTAACCTGGAGAAATCTTCTGTGGACTTTTACACTGTCCCAGATGTGGTGAAGCCAGCTGGACTGGTGAGGCAGAGAGCAGAGGTGCTCCTGACAGGGGCTGTCTGAGGTAGAAAAGCTTTGTGCTGGAAAGTACGAAGTTGCTCCTCTTCTTCATGTGTGACAGCTTGCTGAGCTGTGGGGTGGGCGCACTGGGATACATGCTGGAGGCGGCAGAGGGGTGTGCTGCAAGTCCCCAGGAGAGACAGCGTGAAGAAATTGAAGGGTTCTCAGGCACTGGGGAGCCATGGGCTGCAGCCTTCCTGCAGCAGCAAGAGTGGGTGCAGGATCCATGGGGAGATGACATTTCTCCTGCTGTTACCCCATGGCTGGGACACCACAGTCCAGAGCTGCCTCAAAAACTCTGACCCCTTGACTTTTCCTGATACAACCGGCACCATCACGCATATTAGTGAGTACAAGGGTCATTACTCTCTGCTGTAAAGCTGTAAAACACTCAAAAATGCAATCTTCAGATTTACAGAAAACTGCATTATTTAACATCGGTACCAGAGACATTCTACATTAAAGCAACAGAAAAAAGGCCTTACACTTACCTAAAAGAGCTTTCTAAATGACATGTACTGTTAGGCCTATGTATTATTATTTCTATTCATAATTAATGGAAATGTAACAATTTTTTGCTAATGGAAAGCAACCACTGCAGAGAGCACTTTGATTGCATTATATTTATTACCCATCTTAGGAACTAAATATGCACTTAACCTGTAATTAAGGATATACAATAAGAGCTTTGTAAATATTGCAGTTGAAAATGTCCTCTCAACACCACTTAGTACCATTAGGCAAAATATTTGCTCTAAGGACTGTCTCTCTGAAGTGCTAAATTTGTTCTTCTGGAAGAAAAAAGGAAGGAAAACGAAAACCTTAAATATAGCACTGCCTTGTTTCTCTAGAGCTTTCACACTTACTCACCAAGGGCTGTGTGCTTTATCAACACTGTATGTCTGTGATGGTCTGAAACTTCTCTCTCTGATGGGGAGAATGAAGAATGGAGCCAAATGGGGAAAAAATCTGATGGGCAAAACCTGTTCACATAAACCCCCAGTATTATTCCACAGAAAGTGTTATGTGTTCCTACCTTGTTACATGCCTGAACAAGAGCTAAGAGTGCCTCTCTTATTTTGTGATAATTGGCAACACAATTTGACCTTAGAAAAGCCTTATATTTAAGTTTCAAAAAGAGGAAAGAAGATTAAGTGACATAAATAAACCTCAGATAACTTGCAATTTCTTTGCAGAATATAAAAAGCCTCTCAAATCCAAAAGCAATATATTTTTTCTTAGGAGTAATGAATTCCAAAGCCTTAGGCTCCAATATTTACTCAGTCTCTTCCAAATAATCTTCTAGTGATATTCATCTTCCAGGTATATGGAATTATTTACAATTATACATATAAACCTTTAAAAAATAAACCTTTTAAAATTAATTTTTCACTTCTCTTTTTAAGATTTTGGTCTCATATCTCACTGGATTGATTTATTAAATAAGCTTGAAATTAATAAATAACCTAGAAGCAGAGTTCAAAGGAAAAAAACACTGACTGGAATGTTTCTGGTGTCCTTTGGAGAACGCAGAATACCATGTAGATGAGCTACACTTGCCGTGTGCTTATAGAAGCAATTTAATTCCTAGTAATATTGAGGGAGAGAGGAAATCTTCATGACAATGCCACATCCTGATATTATGTGAACAAGGAAGGGTTTGAAGTTACCTGAAAGTGGGACTAGGATGAAATTAGCATTTTTCTTTAAATTACCCGCTGTAACAGCTGTCCCAATGTTAATAATGACTTTGGCACTGCTCTCGGGAGATGCTCTTTCTAGTCTATCTATATTTCCTCTGAGCAGAGTTAGCAGCTGTTATTGTAAATAACTGATTCTGTGTTAGAATTTCTCGTACTTTTTTCTGGTGGAGCTTTACCACTGGACTTTCAGGGAGGGAAGAACAGCCCTGTTGCTGTAGCTGAAGTGTCTTTCTATTTAAGACCTTTGAGAGACTCATAGGAAGACTTACTATAGGCTTTACCCATAGATGACTGCTGTGTTCTGCCAGCCAAAGTCTATTGGTCCTCTTTCTTCCAGGGGGAAAGTATGTGGCACTAGAAAGAAAAGAGCTTCTGACTGCAGAGGAAACAAAACACTGGCAGAAGTAATCTGCCAGGCTAGGAGCTACCAATGACAAGTTCATCCTTAGATGAGGGAAATATCATGACAGCCATAAAAATGGAGTGGTAATGTTGCGAATGAGTGCA
Organism: Corvus brachyrhynchos; assembly: GCF_000691975.1. Taxonomy (NCBI): domain Eukaryota; kingdom Metazoa; phylum Chordata; class Aves; order Passeriformes; family Corvidae; genus Corvus; species Corvus brachyrhynchos. Next base: position 1,065,054 of record NW_008239759.1, read on the forward strand.
CAGGATGCAGATAGCTTGCAGCTGCCATTTTACACATTTTCTTTGTAAGTGGGCATCACTTTTTAAGTGGAACAATTTGTGACTGAATCAACATTGATGGTTAAGCTCAGAATTGGTGGCATTAGAGGGTAGGATATCCCTTAGGTGTTTTACCTGACCATTATCACAACAGTCATTTCTTCAATCCCAGAGTGCAATCTGTCCCTGGAAACTGCTCCTGGTGCTGTGCAACTTGCAAGGGATGCTGAGTGCCATGACAAGGATAGACAGACAACTCAGTGAATATGAGATGAGAC
>NW_008239759.1:1065378-1096609 GCF_000691975.1 Corvus brachyrhynchos
TTGGGAAAATTGAGGCAGAAATTTCTCAGTGTTTCTTGCCATGTCATTGATTCTAGCTAAACTTATTTTATATACTTAAACTTTTAATTTTAATCCAGCGCATATTACAGGGCAAATTTAGTTGGTTGTTAAAAAAGCTACAACAAAACACTAAAATTAGCTCCTTTTCAGATACCCCTGCTAGATGTGAGACTGTCTTCTGCTCTCCAGCCTTTGTATTTTTTAAAAAATAGTGCTAGGCACATAGTCTCCCTCATCTGACCTTCTTCCCAAAGTTCTACCCATGTAGCAATGTTATGAAAATTAAAAAAAAAAAATTAAAATCCCCATTTTTTACATTCAAATTATAAAAAACAACCAAAATCAAACTCATTTTAAAAAGTCTGCCTTGAAACATCTCAACTAATCCCAGCTGGCCTCAGCTGATGTGCCTCAAACTCCACATTGCCTCAGTAATCTGACTGCCATATCGTGTTCTTGTTTCTCTTGCCATAACAGGGAGATGTTTGCTTGTTTTCCACTAGGCAAAAAGACAGAATAAACTGGTGATATTTTACTAAAATTATCTGCTCAGCATTATAACAAAAATTTCTACTAGTCACCATCTGCCACAGCTGTCAGAGTTGACCACAGAAGCCAGCTGCTCAGTCTGTTCTCAGCCCCAGTGCTTCCCACAAGATGTTCACAGTCCTGAAGTATGATGATGCTAAACTCAAAACTTTTGGATATTCTTTATGTATCATATCATGCAAACAGTCACTCTGGCTTCAGTTTAATCTGAGTATTCATCTCATATTTTTCTTTTAAAGTTCCCAGTGGATATGAGTGCTCCAATGTTCTGTGCACAAAAATAGAATCTGCTTAAATGAGCTAGTATTTCTACAAGAGCACTAAAAACTAGACCTATGGATGGACCTGATACAAAGCTTTACAGCAAATCAGAAACTGGGTATCAGGATGCAGATGTCTTCACTCACCATTTACATTCCAATCTGCAGATGCAGCCACATCTCTGGGTTGAATGATACAGTCAACGCAGATGAAGTTCTCTGTAAGTAAAAAAAGGGGAAAAAAAGGAAAAAGAGGAATAATTTAGCCCCCTGTATTATGAAATAAATAGAATCTAAACTGATCGTTCTTCAAGTATCATATTCTGAGTTCTAATATATTCTGAGTTGTAATATCTTCATAATTAAGGAAAAAACAAAAGACTGTTTCATCTATAAAACTTCAGAGAATGTAAAATTTGTATTTCAGTCCATTTAAAAAATTATATTCTGCCATATCGTGTTCTTGTTTCTCTTGCCATAACAGGGAGATGTTTGCTTGTTTTCCACTAGGCAAAAAGACAGAATAAACTGGTGATATTTTACTAAAATTATCTGCTCAGCATTATAACAAAAATTTCTACTAGTCACCATCTGCCACAGCTGTCAGAGTTGACCACAGAAGCCAGCTGCTCAGTCTGTTCTCAGCCCCAGTGCTTCCCACAAGATGTTCACAGTCCTGAAGTATGATGATGCTAAACTCAAAACTTTTGGATATTCTTTATGTATCATATCATGCAAACAGTCACTCTGGCTTCAGTTTAATCTGAGTATTCATCTCATATTTTTCTTTTAAAGTTCCCAGTGGATATGAGTGCTCCAATGTTCTGTGCACAAAAATAGAATCTGCTTAAATGAGCTAGTATTTCTACAAGAGCACTAAAAACTAGACCTATGGATGGACCTGATACAAAGCTTTACAGCAAATCAGAAACTGGGTATCAGGATGCAGATGTCTTCACTCACCATTTACATTCCAATCTGCAGATGCAGCCACATCTCTGGGTTGAATGATACAGTCAACGCAGATGAAGTTCTCTGTAAGTAAAAAAAGGGGAAAAAAAGGAAAAAGAGGAATAATTTAGCCCCCTGTATTATGAAATAAATAGAATCTAAACTGATCGTTCTTCAAGTATCATATTCTGAGTTCTAATATATTCTGAGTTGTAATATCTTCATAATTAAGGAAAAAACAAAAGACTGTTTCATCTATAAAACTTCAGAGAATGTAAAATTTGTATTTCAGTCCATTTAAAAAATTATATTCATTTAAGGAGGAAACTTCAAATGATCATCATTAAATGTTTTCTGAAGAGAACAGAAACCTGGATGACATAACAGATGTAATTTGCACTTTATACAAATTAACTGAAAATTTTCATTGAAATTAATTAGTATCCTATTGGGCATGTAAGGTTAGCTAGACCACAGCTATATTAACAGGTTCTGACCATAGTGAACCAAGAGGAATTTTAATGTGCTGCTCTGTCATTAGTGGTCTGTTCCAGTAGACAAGAGTTTTGCTAGGTTATCCTAGATTCACAAAAGTTGGAGTGTGGTATGGTTTTCTTTTGTCCTTTTTGCAAAAACTAAAAGGAAAAAAACAAAAGATGGGGAATGTACATATTTGTTCTAACCTGTAATTTAATTTTTGAGTTCTTTCACTTCAAATTTTATGCTAAGACTTCTTTTGGGGATAAGCAGTCAGTCCACTATGGTAGGACTAATAAGCCAAGTTAAACAGCAGGACACCTGTAGTAAATGCATGCACCTTCAATTTTGACTTGATCTTCATCTATTCTCATACCTTGATCTTCAATATCTCTCTTATTTCACCTGGTTACTCTAAAACTCTGTCATAAAGATGAATCTCATAAAAGCCATCATATGAGGCTATCAATGTGTTCTGAGCAGTGCAAAAGTGGCCTTTTCACAAGATCCTAAGGCTTATTTTGCATATATTATTTAGAATATTCAAAGCCACACTGTCACAATGTGACAATTCCAGACTACTTGCCACATGGTAAGTATCCCCCTCAGCTGAGTGGATTGGTATTGAATTCCCCTTAACAGCCCAACCACAGAAAGTTACAGACACCTTTTGACTAAGGGAAGCCAGAAGATGTGGGCTTTTTTAGAGTTTAGCAAAGCTTTTGATACTGTCTGACACAGTATCCTTCTGGACAAAATGCCCACCACACCTGTGGACAAGTCCGTAATATGCTGGATGAACAGTTCGCTGGGGGGTCAGGTTCAAAGGGTTACAATAAATGGGGTTGCATCAAACTGGAAGCCTGTCACCACTGAGGTTCCACAGGGCTCTGTTTTAGGTCCAGTGGTTTTTTTATGCTTTTTATGAATGATACAGATGCAAAAATCTAGTATACATTAAGTAAGTTTGTGGATGATACCAAATTAGGAGGAGCTGTGGTCTCTCTCAAGGGTGGAGAAGCCTGGCAGAGAGATCTGGGTAGACTAAGAATAGGAAGCTGGGCAATCACCAGCCATATGAAACTTAAAAAAGGCAAATTCTCCCCCCGGAATGGGGCAGTGCTGTTTATACACACACACACACACACATATATATATATGCATATATTATACATACATATATACATGGCAAGTTGAACATGATTTAGCAGTGCCCTGGCAGCCAGGAGGACCAACCTTCTCCTGGGGTGCATCAGGCACAGCATCACCAGCCAGGCAAGGGAGGGGATTGTCCCGCTCTGCTCTGCACTGGGGCAGCCTCACCTCGAGGGCTGGGGGCTGCTTTGGGCTCCTTAATATGAGAAATAAGCTATTAGGGAGCATCCAGAGGAGGGCCATGAGGATGGTGAAAGGTCTGGAGGGGAAACCGTATGAGGAATGGCTGAGGTCACTTGGTCCATTCAGCCTGGAGGAGACTGAGGGGAGATCTCATGTGGCCCACAGCTTCCTCAAGGTGGGCAGCAGAGGGGGAGGTGCTGCTTTCTTCTTTCCAGTGACCAGCAATAAGGCACAAAGAAATGGAACGAGGAGGTATCACGGGAAGTTCAGATCTGACTTTAGGAAAAGGTTCTTCAGTGAGAGGTTGGTCAGTCACTGGAACAGGAAAGTAGTCGTGGCACCAATCCCGCCAGAGTTTAAGCACCAGCTGCACAATACTTTAGAAAGATGGTTTAGCTGTAGATAGTCCTGAGAGGAGTTGGGAGTTGGATGTTGATCCTTACATGGTTCCCTTTCATAGCACAATGAGCCACAAAGAGAGACACCACCTTCTCAGGACACTCTTCCAGTCTGGGGTGCAGACTATGATCTCTTACCTCCACTGAATTTGTTCTCTGATTTTGTTGGAATCTCCAATCTTTCCATTGTAGAAATATTGATAAGTTGGAATGATTGCAGATCACTATGAAAAATTTCAAAATTACTTATAAAGGAAATACTAAACTATACTAAACGCTGACTGAACTAAACTGGTCCATTCATCTGTGTTTCATTTTCTTATCTGTTATTGTCTGGTTGATTCTGCCTATGTTGTCACTCATCCCAAGTTCTCAGAAATGGAGTATATCTTAAACTTCTCTGCAGTTTTGGCCAATACTTTGGCACAATTCAAATAAATGAGGAGGGGGGTCATTTGAATATACAGTATCTATTTGTCAGTAGGCTAATGCATGCACATGCTATTTTTACATAATTATAGACAGATTGAATGTACAGATTATTGATGCTTTCATATTTTAATAAATTTATAACAAAACAAATGGGGCTGTATCCTTGAAAATTGGAACCACTTAGGTATGAAAAATACATGGAATAATATACAAAGAAAGGACACTTCCTTATATCTGTAGCCTTTTTTGTGGAAGTTGCAGCCCATGATCTCCCCAGTACATTAGTGGCAAACATGCTTCCTTTGGATGAAATTCTGTCATCTTGCAAAGCAGACAGGGACATCTGTATTGCAGTCACTCAGTGCACCTGAAGTTGGGTTAAAACCTCCAACATCCCCACATGCCATAAATCCTAGAAAGCACTCATTTTCTGTGGGAATACCAATGAAGACTTTGGGAAAAATGGGTCAAAGAACAATGAATCTCTGCATGTTTGATTCCTAGCCCCAGTATCCATTAGCTACAGCCACCATTTGAAGGTGCATCCTTCTCACAAATATTTCTTTCAAAGAATTGAGTTTGAAAACTGCAAACTTTAAAATCCCTCAAAAATTCACAGGCAAACAAAGTGGTCATTTTAACAGAGCATTTTTCAACTGCTATTATTGAATGGTTTCTAGTGTTATCTAAGAAATGCTTAAAGTAAAATGGGATGATAATAAATCATAAGCCATGAGTTTGTGCTGGACATCGGGCGTTATTCATTACATTTCTCTGCAATCAGGTGTCAAAATAATAATTAGCGGTGCAAAGAGAAATTCACAGGATGCTGAGGGACAGGAAATAATTTCTTCAACAAAACCTTTAGGCAGAGTGTCTAGTTTACATCCTGGAGTTCAAGTAGGAAGGATATCCTCTGCAGAAATGAGCTTAGCAGCGTAACTTCATGGATGTTACGTAATGTAACATGGATGTTTCAGTTATGTAACTGAAAATACAGTGCAGGGAGTCTTTTTATTGAGCTTCCTAACTCTAAATTCAGCAGTGCACTTCAGTATCTCTGCCTCATTCAGCAGCTGGAGTGGTTAATGTAGAGCTTGGAGTGATGGCCCAAGACCTCCCTCCACATAACCTCTCAGGTAAAAACAGAGAAAGTTGTTGTTTTATTCCTGATATCCCTGAACATACATCCTTTTTGGTAAAAGGACCACTGTAAAAATTTCTTTCCTCACCAGGTACTGGCTTTGTAATAGTGAATGCCTTTTGCAAGCCTATAAGCAGGGTGAAAAGAAGATTGATGTGCCTACAAAGCATTAATATAGTCATAATTAGACGGATACATGTAGTTTTGAAATATGAAGCCACTACATTAATTTTTTTCAGCAATTACTTTGTAAGTTTATAATTCCAAGCTGGATGGACAGATAGATAGATAGATAGATAGACATAATTTTGGTGGCTGAAATTAATTAAAAATTTTAGAATTAATTAATTTTAAAATTTAAAAATCCAATAGACCTCTCTGCTGGGTATTTCTGGCTTCAAATACACATCTAAATCACACACATATATCTGCACATAATATGTGCATGCTGGTATATGCTACTTTATTCTGTCATATCAAAGGTTATGCTAAATTTTCTTAAATAGGGTTAAGTACGAAGGTTCTTTTTCATTCCACTTGGAATATAACACAGTAAAATATATTTTCAGGGAGCTTATTTTACTTAAACATTTGTTTCCAATTTCTAAAAACTGACTAAAATATCCTCAAAGTCAGCTCTTATTTTTAGCCATACTGTATTTGTTCACATTGAGCAACACAGTTCCTTCCAACCAGTCAAAACAAAATGAATAAGTTTAGCACAATTGAGCCCTGAATAATCTGATTCGATTAATTTTATTTTTGAAGATTTTGTTGTTATTCATGTCTGTGAAAATGGAATAAAAAAGTCCTTGTCATTATAGTCAATATACACCGTACTTAGCTTGTTCTCATTCCTAGTACTAGTTCTATTTTTAAAGCTAAGGAAGTGCACAAATTAGTATTTGAAATAGTAGCTATTTTCTGAGGAAAAGGAAACTTCAACCTAAACTGTAATTAATTTTATCCCTGGAAATCCTACAGGGTCACTAGGTCCATATAAGAGGAAAATGGTGTATCAGAAATACAGATAAATTTTTATGTGAATACCACTTACAGAAATTTCAATGAATCCAGCAAAAGATTTCTGGTAAACTTTATATTTGTAAATATTTCCAATCAAATCATAGAATCAAATAAATGTTATTGTAGACTTAGATAGAGAAACTGGAAATTAGACTCTGGAGTGAAGCAACTAATGTCTCTATAGGCAGCTTAACCTTTATCACTAGAAAGTGCGTTGCACCATTTTACTTCCATGTGTGATGACCTCTACCTCTTTTAAAGGTTTAGTTCAGATCTTAAGCTCTGGCTTTCCAGGATAGTAAGGTCAGCTCTGAATACTGAAGTTCTGGTACTTAAAATTATATTGTCTATGTAAAAAAGTAATTGAAATAAACCCAAATCAGCAAATAATTTGAGAGATTTACAGAATTGACTGTTCAGGGAAGAAATTCTTTTTTCACCTACCCATCTCTTATGTACCTTCTTCAGACAATCTACACTACTAATTCTTCCACCAGGATGCTTTGTGACAAGCTCTTCAAGTGTCTGCTAAATCTCTGTTCTTACTGCTTATAGTGCTGATCTCCCTGTTTAGCAACAAGCAGAACCTAAAAACACAACATCTACTTCCAAAATTTGCTGACGATTAACATTGCTTTCCTTTCACTGATGGAAAGCAGTGACACTGTCAGCTTGCATCTCACTGACAAGTAAAGCTAGATGCATTGATGACTCCCATAAAATATACAAAAATAATCTAATGCATGGAGCAAGAAACAGGAAGAAAAGCTGCATTTATATTAAGTGTTTTCGTGAAGCTTTTAGAAATACTGAATGTCATGTTGCATTTTATTCTTAATGGAGGCAGTCTTGGCTAGCTGAATATAGAATAGCTCTGTTGTATATCTTTTAGATGCAATCTTTGTTATCAACAATAGAAAATCAACTGCTCTTTTAATGGCTAAAGATATGCAGTGAATACCCTTGCCTTGTGACAGAGCCAACCTGAACACCATATGTCAGCATGTGAAGAGATTGTCACTCTTTGGTGTTCTGGTTAGAAAACTAGTTCATGCCCAGTTCGTGGCCCTGGTTGTGGATGTCATAGAGAAGAAGTTCCTTAGGTAGTAATTGGCATTCTGGGGAAAAATCTGAGGGGAAAGGCAGTTAATTTGAGGTTTTCTGTATTGTTGTAATAATAATTTCAGAGTATTCTTCGGTGTGAAAGAGCAAATTCAGGCTTAATCATGTAAGTTCTTCACCAGAATAAGGTTTCAGATGCAAACCTTCCACATACATAGCATAAATGACACAGAAATTAAGAGACACTTAGAAAGTATGTGTGGGGCAATTAAGCTACAATGGGAAAAGATATCTATGCAATGATTGTCGAAGAGTTTAAATGGCAGTGAACCTTTCTGGATTCTGACTTAAACTTGGCTCCTCAGGGCTCTGATCTATTAACCTGTCCAGCTGTGGAAATAAAAATGATGCTGGCTTTAGCCCAAAACCTCGATTGCTCACCATATCAGAGATTAGCTGCAAAAACAGTTCATGAGGCTGTCCTGATCCAATGACAAATGTGGCTGCTGTGCTGCCTCAGTTTTATTCAGACCCTACAACTCCTTGCAGCCTGGGGCACAGAAAGCAGGTAAATATTCTGGCACTTCCAGCATGATTGTGCTGTGGATCTTCCAGTGGATGTGCCAATGGAGCTTCCTCTTCAAAGTCATAAGTTCATTGTTCATCAGGATAAACACAAGTACTTCTCAAAGGGCTCATTTATTTAGCCTTAAACATGGCAGAGTGGTTGCTGTCCATAGAAGCCTAAATCACAGCCCAATGATGCTCACAGATACAGCCCCAACCCTAGCATGAACCAGAGTGTTTGTACCACACTTTATGCAAATGTTTCCAATTTTTACTTATAATCACAGTCTGCAACTGGAAAACTAGTAAAATATTTTCAGATACAAGAAAAACTTTGCAATACTTTTTTCCTAACAATTTCTTGCTAAACAAGCTATTAGAATACCCTTGATAGTATGAAAAAGAGCATAATTTAGACTCCAAACATAATGTTGCAACTAGTATTAACAAGAACTTCTACCAAACTGTAATGGATATGTTAATGTTGATTCCACATAAATCTACAGTTTTCTTGATTGAAAATATCTGAGGAGATTGTGATATAAAAACATAGAAATACTATGCAGAAATACACAAAAAAATGTAGATGTGGTGATCAGTATGTTCAAGAAATAGTCACATGATATAAAAAGTGTTTAACAATGTTATCTCCACAGAAAAGATTAGGCCCTTTAAGACTATATCGGAAAATTTAGATTTTACTCCATTATTTTGTGCAACGTACTATAACAGGATTCTGATACTATCATTCCACTAATCCTGTCACATTGCATTCTCATTTCTGGATTAATGATCTATTTATTGAAGTATATTCAAAGCCATTTATTTAGATAAACTGTCTTGATGCAGAAGGAATGCTTCTCATATCATATTTGGGAGCATGAAATTCTATTACAGAAATGGTCATTTCATTTTCACACATTGTGTAAATCAGAATGCTCTGATTTACTCTACAAAGTTTAAACTAGATAGATTTCTCAGATATTTTAAGTTTTCTTGATGCTTAACCTCTTCCATCCCAAGATTAATTTTAAAAATAGGACCTCACTTTGCAGTTTCAATAGATGAAGGAGAGAAAAACACAGTGGATGGGTTCTTGCCAGGTGGTGTTATTCTTTTCATGGTCTTTATTTCAACTGTGGAAAACCTGAGGGTAGGTACAGGTCACAGTTGCTTTTGTTAAGCTCTTCTTCTGGGGCTGGAGAAGATGTGATATTTTATGGGTATAAAAAATATCCTAGGTGGAGGAGTAATTCTGATTATGCTGTTGCTGGCTGGGGGTTGGGAAGTCTTCCAAAAGGTATTTCCAGACCAAAGAACTACAAAGTGCCTTCTGAGGAGCCACTATCCCCAGTGCCTCCACAAGAAATCTGATTCAACTATGTCTGAAATCAATTACTATAGACATCTCCTTTAAGCACACATGTAGATTTTATTGTAAGATGCAAAAATAGTATTCAGAAGACTTCAAAACAATTTAATTTAATTTAATTTAATTTCATTTCATTTCATTTCATTTCAATGAAAAATTTTATTTTAATGGACAAAATTAATTTACAGTTAATACCAATGGTAAATCCTACTATGGAACAGCCTACCAGTCTTCGGAAGTGTAGAGTTAATTTCTATATTTGTTCAATATATGTTCTATGAATAAATAGTGTGAAAGTATAAGATTATACTTAGAAACTAGAAGTAACTATTTGCACTTGAGGAGCTAAATTTTCTTAAGGTACAGGACATTACAACTTTGCAAGTGACTAACTGCAGAAAGCAGTGTGAAATTGTGCGTGGAACCATGCTATAATTAGTGGTCCATAAAAACAATTGCTGAGCTAGCTCTCCAAATTATGATTTACCATGCTTGCAAGTCAAGGTTTTCTTACTAAATGGGTAAGGAAAAAGATAGTAGAGTACAAAGCATACACATTATAAAATGAGACTTTTCTGTAAAAATCCCAAGGTTTCTGGGATTCTGCTGACATGAAGTAGCCCTAATTCATCCTTTTTTCTCCTGAATCAGAAGTTTTCTGATTAACTCTGGACTAAATTCATCAAAGCTCAGAGGGAACCTTAGACTTTTCTGGACAAACTTCGTCCTGCTGTTTCTTAGATTTTTGATAAATTGTAAAACCCTTCTTCTAAATAAGCTATCTTTCGTTAATATCTGGGGGTTTTTTGGTAGGAATTACTTGAATCCTTCTTCAGCATTTTCCCCTAGCAGGGATGAACACCCATGATTAAGTAGGATGCCTAGTTAGGATGAGACTAAATAAAATTGGATTTAAAATCATTTCAAAACCTGAGAGTCATAGAAAAAAAAAGAAATAACCAAGTGTGAGGTACATGTTGATAACTCAAATGTATGAAACAGCTCTTCCTTCATTTTTCATTTAAGTTATAACTTAGATCTTAGGGAGTGTTGTTAATGTAAAAACCAATGTAGCTAGATACTTGTGTTTTCATTGCAATAATCTAATTTGGGGGTGTATTTTACGTTTTGTTTTAGAAACAAAAAGATTATCCTCATGTGGGCTTTTAGTAGAGAAACTGTTTCTGAATGTGTCACTTCATGTTTTCATTGACAAAAAAAAAAAAAATCTTAAAACTCCATGTCAGACAGAATCAGTAATCAGTGTCGGTTTGTTATGTATTTGCTCTCTGAACCCTTGTTAGAATCAGAAAGTACTTTAGAATGTTTAGCATGTTAGCACTTACCTGTAAGTGCCATTAAGCGCTAATTATATTGTGGTACACTGCATGTGTAAATAAATAACGTTCTCTTGGAACACTGAATTCTTTTCAAGTATGAAAATACTAATTTTAGAGATACTAAGACAATATTTGAAAACTATTCTGACATCTGACTGAATCCCTGCTCTTTTGGGTTTGCGTGGCCAGGGTTGGTAGAGAGGGGCTACAGTGGTGGCTTCTGTGAGAAGTTGTCAGAATCTTCCTCCATGTCTGGCACAGCCAGTGCCAGCTGGCTCCAGGATGGATGTTGGGCTGGACAAAGCCAAGGCAATCAGAAATGGTGGTAATGCCTCTGTGATCTGAGGAAAAGTTATAGTGCAGATGTTGTTATTGACAAAGAAGACCAAAGTGAGAATATGTGAGAGGAACAGCCCTGCAGATGCCAAGGTCAGTGGAGAAGGAGAGGCAGGAGGTGCTCCAGGCACCAGAGCTGAGATTCCCCTGCAGCCCTGGTGCAGTCCATGGTGAGGCAGCTGTGCCCTGCAGCCCCTGGAGGTTCATGGGGGTGCAGACATCCACCTGCAGCCCATGGAGGAGCCCCATGCTGGAGCAGGTGGATGCCTGAGAGGAGGCTGTGACTCCATGGGAGGCCTGTGCTGGAACAGGCTCCTGGCAGGGACCTTCAGACCCATGGAGACAGGGGCCCATGCTGGAGCAGATCTCCTGGCAGGACTTGGGAGACCCTGTGGAGCAGTTCGTGGAGAACTGTTGCCTTCTCTACTAATGTTGGAGAAATTCACAGAGACTTATCTGCTGTGGGAGGGACCCCACACTGGAGTAGTAAAAGGCTTCCTCTCCTTGAGCAGCGGCAGGAACAATGTGTGATGAACTGAGTGTAACCCTCATTTTCCATTTCTCTGTGCTCCTGATGGGAGGTAGAACTTTGGAAGGAGGAAGGGGTGAGAGGAAGGCATTTTTAAGATTTACTTTACTTCTCATTATCCTGCTCTGATTTTGTTAGTAATAAATTCAATTAATAACCCCAAGTGGAGTCACTTTTGCCTAGGACAGTATTTGGTGAGTGATCTCTCCCAGAACTTATGTCAGCTTCTGAACCTTTGTTATATGTTTTCTTCCCTGTCCAGTTGAACAGGGGAATGATAGAGCACTTTTGGTGAGTGCCTGGTATCCACCCAGGGTCAATCCACAACAGAAGCTATCACATAAAACATGAGGCACTGGAACAGGCTCCCCATGGAAGGAGTCACAGCACCAGTGTCCAGAGTTCAAGAAACATTTGAGCGGTGCTCTCAGGCACATGGTGTGACTCTTAGAGATGGTTCTGTGCAGGGGCAGGAGTTGGACTGGATGATCCTTGGAGGTCCCTTCCAATTCAGCATTTTCTGTAACCTTGTGATTCTATTTGCCACATAGAGACACTGGATTTTGAAAGCTGCTGAGGAAAGGCATTTTAAAATAAGATTCTCTGCTCTTCTGGTATGTAGTGTTTTCATCAGTGTTATATAATCCCAAAACACAGGTTACTGCTTTTGAGGCAGTGACATCAAGGTATGCTTCTTTCAAGGAAGTTTTTATACCACCCTCGTCAATCTGGTGGCTGTGTGTCTAAGCAGTAAACATGATACTTCTGCTCAGAACAGAAAAAATATGCAGTGTTCCTCACTGAAAAATCTCTTTTAACTCTTAATCTCAGTTTCCCTTATAGCAATAAAGCCCAGTGAATTCTGTGAAGTAGAATGAGAAAATGTCCAAATCAGATTGTAAGTTTCATACAATGAAGTGTTGATTAAAAATTACACAGCAATCGGTAAAAGCAAAACTAGCACTAATCACTTTACATATCAATGGTTTATCAAGGTGACCTCAAAAGAAAAGTGCTGAAGATATTTGAGGATTTTACACAGTGGAATTTTGCCTTTTTAAAAGCAACACTTAATAGGATTATGTACATACCTTTGCTCTAAACTCATGCTTTGCCTTAAACAGAGAAAAATCACATGGTTATTCCATTACTACCTATACATTCTGGACTGACTGTAATAGTTTCTTAAGTACCTAAAAGGAACAATGTTTTAGTTCTGCATGGATAAATAAGTTGCAGATGTTATGTGCTGCTTTCACATTTTCAAAAAGCAAACTCAAAATTCAAGGTTGTTTACTCAGTGCCTGTATTAAAAATATTTTATTAAAAAGTAGTTCTCCAGTTTTGCACATATGCATTGAAAAGTTTAGTAACAGTGAACACATAGAATGACTGAGACAAAACCACTTGTACAATGAATGACCTTTCTTTACTGTCTTGATAATAGAGAACAATAGTAACAACCAACCTCTAGCCTATTAGGGGGTTTATTGCTTCTTTTCAGGCATGATACAGTGAAAATTTAGCCATAAAACTAGATGCATTGTATACATTTCAGGGTTTTTTTCTGATTACAGTTCTAGAAAACTTGCCTGTGTAAACAATGTTTTCATTGGGTTTTACCAGTATTAAGGGGAGCCTAGAGAAGTGAATTCTCCTGTGGACACTTGGTTGATTAGGTCCTCTTTTCCTCTAAAGCAAGCTGCATCTGCATGAACTTTATGGGCAAATAATTGAAAGTAACTAAGTTACCACAGCTTAATGACATGTCACTTGTCAGCCAAGACATAACAGATCACCACGTCGATGTACCTACCTCTCTGCAAGAAAGAAATGGGCATGTTTGCTCACACCATCATTTTCCTCATTAACCTAACCCATCATCAGTGTCTGGCAGGATCGTTTCACAGACTCAGCCACAGTTTTTTTATCAGTGATAACCTTGGTTCAAAATCTCATAGAATGAATTCTTGATTTAAAACCAAAGATTTGTCTCTATCCATTTCATTTAATATACTGGTTCTTTGTGTGTGGGTTATGGATATCTCGGGACAGTATGTTTCTTCTCATTCTCACAGATGCTAAAAAACTTGGCTGTGCACTCAACAACACCATCTGTTCAGGGAAGACACATTTAGATATTCAACAAATATATAAAAAGCACTTAGAAAAGAATACACTAATGCAAAAATTTGAGGAAGGGTCTGTAAAAATAAATCATATTTTATATACAATGTGTGAAATGAATATATCAGTGCTGGGAAAAGTATTCCATAACAGTTTAAAAGCAGTATATTTTCCCTTTTCAGTTATCTTCTTTATTTCAAGCCACCTAATAAGTTAGAATCCATCTGAATTAAAAAAAAAAAAAAAAAAAAAGCAACATATAAAACCACAAGTAGTCTTCAGAACTATTGCAGAATATTGCACAATTCTACCAACAATGTTTGCAACAAATATAAGCAATGTTTTTTTAGAACTGGAAAAAGGCTTAAAAGTCCAGAACTTGTTTGTCTTTGTCCAAGTGTATCATTGGCTTAATGTAAGCTATTAACTCTCCTTGCAAATATTTTGTAATAATCTACAGGACTCAGTCCTCCACCATGAAAATTCATTACTAATGATGAATATTAAAATTCACAGTATTGTTTTCAAGATATGAGTCAGGGACTCACCAGATTCTACTTAACTTCACAAAGTTCTATATTAGTCTTTCACTGTTGTAATGAAAAATAACTCAGGCAGGGATTAGTGCTATGCTATATTTACAAAAAAAAAAAAAAAGAGAGGACACAGTCTAAAGAGCTGTTAGTTTTGAAGATTGTCTGTTTTCTAGTGGAAAATAACCCTCAAAAATGTTATACAGCTGTTAGGCAAGACAAGGAGGAAAAAAGAAGAGGTAGTGTTCTGCCACTGCTAGAAGATACAGTATAGACACTTTATGAAAACCAGATGCTGACAACAGTGTTGCGATTGTCACTCGTTTTTTTTGTAGTGCTAAATGATCCCAGATATTCCCATGAGTAAACTATGTCTAGTGAATTCCCACTTGATAAACATAACAGAAATGCCAACCCAAATGTGCCTTTTATCTGTCTGCTGCTTGAGAATTGTCAAGCTGGGGGTAGTTTGTGAGAATGTAAGCCTTTGTGACTTGAGGTATCAAAGAAGACAGGAATAAAGACAAGTAACACTTTCATTCTCGTTGCCAAGTAGATGCAGATAAAAGAATGATTGCCTTTTGTGTGATTACATGCTAGCTAACTTTAGCAGTGGTATCAAGTTCATTGAAGGTGGTAGAGACCTGGTCAGAAATTTTTCCAAATGGGCAGCCTGCCCCATGCTACTTGTGATCCCAGCTATGTGCTTATTGGGCATCTGAGCTGCCTTGAAGCTGAAGTCACACCTCCCAATGCAAAGGATACTTATCCTCAGTCAGATGTGGAGGTTTACTGGTTCAGTGGTTGTTTCTGTATGTTTGTAACATCAGCCTACCCAAGATTTTGCTAAGAGGCTTCTCAATATGGAGGAGAAAGAAAAGTGAGAGTGTCACTTCGTGACCTGCAGTGGAACTGTCCCTGATTTCAGGATGGCTGATCTTAGCCAAGTGAGTCAAGGCACCTTGCAGATGAAGGCTCAGGTGTGGAACAGACCAACTACAATGGCTTCATACTACTCTTCAGATAATCTAGTAACAGACTGAAGACAGCAAGAAATTCTGAATGAAGTCAGATATTCACTTAAAAAGGGCTATGACAGTAGCTAAGGCAAGAGCTCTACAATCCCCTTCTGACTCCTCACCCCACCCCAATATAGTGGGAACACAGTAAATACAGACAAGATATCATTCACACAGTAACTAATCAGTGAAAACAAATCAGTCATGTTTACTGGAAAGATTAGTTTTTGGGTAGTAAAAATCTATTCAAAATTAGACTTTACATAAATCTGTAGGATTACCTTGGACACCTCTTTTGCAAGTTGAGAACAGTTGACGAGGAGGTCTGTCCCCTTTACTAGCACAGCATAGTCTATATTTTATTCATGAGAAAGATATTAAGGAGGCACTGTATATTTATTTACAGTTCAGTTCAATTATATGCATTTGAACAGGTTCACAATGTTTAACTGCTGAAACAGTGTGATAAATTATTTTTTGAGAAGATTAATTATCTCCTTAAATTATTTTAATTACATAAGATAAGAGCAATGAAGAAAATGAAAGTAAGTATTCACATAGATTGCTTATCTTCATGTGACTAGCCAATAAAAAAATGAAGTCAATCATGTGTCTAAGAAGCATAATTGTTATTTTCATATGCATTTAAGCAAACCATTTCCAAAAGAGAGAATTGCTAATTAACTATTTCTCTTAATAATTTATAACTGGCATCTTTTTAAGTTTCATTCTTGGTGGAAGCCAAATTAAATATATAATACATTTCTAGTTTAAGGCTTTTTAAATTAAAAGGTTAATGATAATTTCTACAGCCTTTTTTAAGAGTAAAAATGCAAAGAAAGCAGCAGAAAAGAAACATTTCTTGCTGATCATGCCTATCTTCCATTCCATTAATTAATTTCAGTCTACAGAACCAATCTAAAGCAAAACAAAACACTTCTTTGCTGCTCTACTGTAGAACAGCTGTAATCACAACTTTTTTCCTTTGCTTTTTCCCAGATCAATATACTGAAACTTGTGAGTAAATAACACAAACAAATAGCAACTCGTATAGGAATAACAGTTGCCAAATCAAAAGGAGACCTCTGAGATATTCAAAGCTCACACTGTTGCTTTTGGCTCCTACAACTGAACAAAGTAGGATTAGCTCACAAGTAGTTTATTTCTCAGTAAAGCAAAACCCATGAGTGCACTGCAAGCATCAAACACCAGGTACCCACCTGTTCAGATGCAGCCCTGTGCACCAAAACCAACAGCCACAGAAGCCTCAGGACTATTTAGAGGGTGGTGGAGGTGCCAGCACATGATGAGCTGCTGCTAAATGGCAGTGGAATGGGTACCCAACAGAGAGCCACCACTGCCAGCCCACAGTGCTCGGGTGAGATCAGTTCAGAGAACTCAGAGCACATCACAGACAGCTGCTACTCATGGCTGGGCTTGCAAAAAAGCTCTCAGCTATCAACCTACGAACCATGCTACAAAGGGTAGCCTTAGCCCGCTACCCGGTCATTGGAGGAGATCAGGAGGTCAAGCAGGACCTGCCTTTCCTAAACACACACTGGCTAGCCCAGTGTCTGTCCCGATCCTCTGGTTGTCCTGTATGTTCTGCCTGATGGCACTCAAGATGATCTATTACATGAGCTTCCCCAACACTGAGGTCAGGCTGATAGTTCCCTGGCTCCTCCTTCCAACCCTTCCTGTAGATGGACATCACACTGACCAACCTCCAGTTGTCTGGGGCCCCCCTGGTTAACCAGGGCTGATGATAAATGATGGAGAGTGGCTTGGTGAGCTCTTCCTCCACTCCCTCAGTACGCCTTGGTGAATCCCATCCAGTCCCATACACTTTCCCCAAGTGGCACAGCAGGTCATTAACTACTTCCTCCTGGATTGCAGGGGTCTATCCTGCTCTCCATCCCTGTCTACCAGGGCTGGCTGCCCTGAGGATAACTGGACCTTCTGTTAATAACTGAGGCAAAGATGCCATCAAGCAACTCAGCCTTTTCCTCTTCCTTGGTGACAATTTTCCCCCCCCCGCCCCCATGTCCAACAAATTATGATTTTCCTTGTATCTCTTTCTGTTGTTAATGTATTTTCAAACACACTTTTTATTATCTTTCACAGCAGAAGCCAGACTGACTTCTAGCTCAGCTGTCTAATTTTCTCTCTACATGACCTAGCAACATCCTTGTACTCACTCTGAGTTGCCTGCGCCTCCTTCCAAAGGTCATAAACTCACCTTTTACCCTTGAATTACGTTGAAAGCTCCCTGTTCAGCCAGGATGGTCTTCTTCCCCACTGTCTTGTCTATTGACAGATAGGGATGACCTGCTCCTGCACCTTTAAGATTTAGTCCATAAAGTATGTCCAGCATTCCTGGAACCCTTTGTTACTAAGAGCTGTTTCCCAGGGGACTCTCTGAACCAGTTTCCTGAACAGGCCAAAGTTCACCCTCTGGAAATCTAAGGTCCAAGTATTTTGCTGACCCCCTTCCTTACTTCATCAAGAATCAAAAACTCTCTGACTGATTCCATGGTCACTGTGCCCAAGATGGTCTCTGGCCACCCCATCGCCCACAGCCTTTCTCTGTTTGTAAACAGCAGGTCTGGAAGGGCATGCCCTGGTAGGTTCCCTTACCAGCTGTGTCAGAAGTTACCTTCCACACTCTCCAGGAACCTCCTAGACTGTCTCCTCTCCACTGTGCTCTGCTTCCAGCAGACATTTGGCAAGGTAAAATCTCCCACAAGAACAAGGGCTAGAGGTCATGAAACATCCACTGATAGAATATTTCACTTCATCCTGGTTGGGTGGTCTGTAACAGATTCCCAGCAGGCTCTCTGCCTTGCTGGCCTTCCCTCTGATCGTCACCACAGGCACTCAGCCTCATCCCCACTGTCCCTGAGCTCTGTACAGCAGAAACCCTCCCCAATGCACAGAGCCACCCCACGGCCTCTCCTTCCTTGCCTATCTCTTCTGAAGAGCTTGTAGCCATCCACTGCAGCACCCCAGTCATCCCACCACATTTCTGTGATGATAACTACGTCACAGCTTCCTGCTGCCAATGGCTTTCATTGTTTGTTACCCATGCTGGGTGCACTGGTGCACTTCAGCTGGGCTGTCAATGTCGCCTCCAACACCAGCATTCCTTCACACAGGCTCATCTCGAGTGAGCCTGGTCTTACTCTCTTTCCCCTTCAAACCTAGTTTAAAGCCTGTTCAGTCAGCACTGCCAGCTCCCAGGCTAAAATCCTTTCCCCCCCTTTTAGACAGGTAGATCCCATCTGTGTCCAGCAGGCCTGGTGCTGACTGCCTTATGGTCAAAAAAGACAAAACTCTGCCAATGTCTTTAACCCACATGTTGACCAGGTGGGTTCTCCTGTTATATATAACATACACACATGTGTATTTATATGTATATAATGTTAAATGAACTAAACAAATACAGGAGATACCTGCACAGCTCAGAGAGTTTGCTACAACACACTTTCCAAGGTAATTGAGGTTATTCTGTTTGCAAAGCAAAATAGAGTCACATTCCTAGGTGTGAGTTATTAGATCTGTAGATGGTAAATTAGTAACATATCCTCCTACTAATTCTGTGGGCAGCATGGCAAAATGTTAAAAAAACCCATCCTAAAGCAATTTTAGATTAATCACTTTAAAAACTGTATGCCTTTCTGCTGTATTTTAGGCAAATCAATGGCAGTTTCAGTCATAACCCCCATTCCCCAAAACCAGTTGTTTGTTCCAATATCTCTTCCAAAGTTGCCATTACAGCTCCTCAGTCATCCACCCACCCTGTCCTTCTACAGAATAATACATGTTTTAAATAAAAATCATGGTACTGCAAAAGAGTAGCACTGTTTAACACAGGCATCTGTTTGCTTATTTTTTATTTCTCTATGACTGAGCAGTAGTCTAAGACTGCTTTGGCAAAACTGAAAATAAAAATTGTCAAAGAAAATAGGAGGCTGCCTTCCCTGCAGGCCTCAAGTTTTACAGAGCTATGGCTATTACAGAGGACTGAAATCCCAACCATGTTAGTTCAACTCTGGCCCACAAAGCCTCGGTGTGTTTGTTTTCAAGGAAACAAAAAAATTATCATTTAGAGCTGAACTGTTAATATTTTCCACATCTTAGATGTCTGAATCAGGCTTCCCCATCCACTGCAGGTCAATAATTTAGGATTAAAAAAGTCAGTGAAGGGTGCGGGGGAGTATATATATTTTTTAATGAAAGAAAATAAATCTTTTGAAAGACAGAAAGAAGCTAAGACCTTTGAAAAATTCAATGGCTGGTGATAGCACATGTCTCATTCCCCAAAAAATAATTGTAAAAGCAATCAGCTGGGAGGCAGAAACTGTTCTTGGCCTCCTTGGTTTGAAGGGGCTTTATCAAAACAGATAGCTGAAATGTTGATGGATCTGATTGCCAAGATCCAGTCCTCAGCATCAGCCAAATGTCAGTGCCCAGGAAAATGCAGAAGAGCTGAGCCAGCGCAGATGATGCTTCTCTGTGTACTCTCCCAGTCTTCAAATATTCTTACTCAGTGATAGGGTACAATTTGTATGTCTTCATTAATTTCGAAAATAGCTCCTAAAATTCAAATCTGTTATGTTTAGGTATTTAACTCCTTCTGTGACTCCTGTCCTAGCTACCCAGCTTGGTCCATATGTATTACAGCACATGAGTAGGCTGTTATTTTTGCTGTGAATCTTTATTAGGTCTGTACTCCAAGTCTCATGGGATGCTCTGGAGTAGTCTAGAAGTGAGTCTCGGGAGGTTCTGCTTTGGGTGAAAGCAGGCTGGATCTGTGCACAAGATGTCAATAAGAAGGCTAGTGATGCAGTGTGGGTGCACTTAGTGCTCTGCACATCCACATCACACATTTAGGACCAGGAAACATGAACATCATTGCTGGGAAAGAGGGTGTGAATTTGTCCTTTTTTCTGTGCAACACTCCAAATGCAGGTGCACCCACTGAGAGTGTGCATGGTCTAGTCTTTAAAAACTCCACCTATAAAATCAAATTTTGTCTATAATCCCCACAGACAGCAACCTTCAAACAGAGTAATTATGAAAGGGTAGGAAAAAGAGAAATTCAATGAATCATTGTAGGAGCTATAATTGCAGAAAAGTCTAAGCAAGCTAAAAAAAAAAAAGTAATTAATCAGAAGATCCGTTTTAATTAAAATTTAAATATTAGACTACAGAGAGAGAAAGTGTTCTGGGAAAGGCATTTTTAGAGCTATGTGAAGGCTAAGTTATCTGTAGATTCAGACAATCCATGAGTAACTTGAATTATCTTATTTTAGAAAAGGCTAAAAAAATAATACTTCCAGTTTTTGGATGGAGCAGGAAATATTAAGAGTCTGTTCACTTTAGTGTCCTCTCTGATTAAATGCTGACCCCAAGTAAACAAGTCCTCTAGCTAGTGGGGGTAGAAATAAGCATGTGGTTGTGGGCTGAGTCATAGAAATGAGTCAATGGGAACTCAGTTTACCTTTGGCTCAGCTGGGGTTACTCACTGAGCACCAATCTCAGCATAAATTAAATACAGCTATCTCGAACTTCCCTCAGGATAATGAGATATGGTATTCATAAAACAACACATTAGCAGCATTTATCTTCTGACGTGCTTTCAAAAGGACTTGACATAACTCAGTCCCATTGTCCCTTGGCATTTGCAATAAGTTATGTTAACGGAATAAACCAAACCAACATTTCAGTTCCCATACTAACATTTCCCCAGCAATTATCTAACGTGGTCCAGAATCTTTTCTATTTCAGAAACTTTTGTTGTTTCAGTCTTCCTCCTTAATACCTCAATTAGAATGAATACACTACTTAAAAGCAGTGCTTTCCCATCAGAGAACAGATAGACACTATGCCTCAGTATTTCATATAATTAAGTCATAAGCAGTGACCTTTGTCATCATAGTAGCCGGCACAACTTGTTCTTCAGTTTTTTTACTTTCTTGGCAGTTATCTTGTGGTCATAAGCACAATGTGGCTCACAAGCAAACTTTGTCAATTAAAGTTACCAAAGAATTACCTTCTAAAGACCCATAATGACCCTTCAATTTACCATCAGGCTGTAATGAACAAACTGAGTCTCATGAGGTGAGCTGGAGCACATCAGCCAGGCAGTCATAGAACTGAAGAAATACTGTATAAGTCAGTAAGCCAGAAGAGTAGGAGTACTTGATTTTACACCTTGAAAAGTAGAAAAAAAAACCCCAGACCACAGTGTTTTGAAATGGAGACACAAAAAACTCTCCACACAAATGATCTAATGTGAGTTAGATGTTCTGTGGAAAGTCAACAGAATGCAGTGTCTTTTGTTAACAAGCTTCAGAATAATTACATAAGTAACTTACAGTTAATACCTGAAAATTTGTATGTAATGTTGTAAGCAAGTATTTCTGTGGAGTAATTAACATCAAAAAGGTTAATTTCTCTGGGTTCTCTTCCATTTTTATTTTTGCCTTCTTTATGCTCAAATTGCAACAAAGGCTTTGTCTCTGTAGCTTGGGAAAAAAATGTAGTGTCATGCAGTGCAGCTGTGCTGCAATGATACTCTTTACACTGAGTAGGAAGAGAGATGAATTCTGGGAGCAAACCCAGATTTTTCCTGCAGAGAACTGCAAACCACAGAGTAAATGTGTACAGGATCTTCTTCTGTTGCTTTCTCACCTCTGTTCTCCACAGAGAGGTACAAGAAAGTTGCATGTGTTCTGAAATATGCTAGTCAAAGACCTTTATAGACTGTAGTCTTTAATGGTTTAAAGAGGGCTGTAGGTCTGAGGTATTACCCTGAGCTCTCAGGAGAGATAGTGTTTATCTGTCATAGATTGCATGTATGTATAAAAATAAAAGCTATAAAGTGGGCCAGCCAGAGCCAGTGGGTTCTGAAAATGTTAACCATGTAAGACACTCATCCTACATGAAAAACTAGGCAAGTTCATCTTCTCATAATGTTATCTTTCACCACATTAACTGTTATGTAGGAGTAAATCCACGTAACCTTTACAGCTGGGCATAATAGTTTGTTTTCATGCCTTTGTCTGACTGTCCCCTCTCTTGCTGTACTCTAAGAGCAGTAATTCAAGTGCAAGTACAGGCAGCTGAGAATGCACAGCAGATCCCAGGTTACCCAAACAGAATAAGCAGTGCTGCAGAGGTCCTGGCTTCCTTCTATTCCAACATGCACATTCCTGTCAACACTTGTCCTATAAATATAGTGTATCTTATGAGCTTAATTCATGGCAGAGCGTATTGGCATGTCTGGTCCACAGATCTCTTCTTCACAGATTCACCTCCAGGATCAACAATTCCAAGTTCAAACAACCATAAATTATTAACAGATTTATAAGGATTTTAATCTTCACACACCTCTTAGGAGGCTTGTTTAAAAAGGAAGTGTGAAAACACCAGCCTATTCTGAGATTTTTAAAAGTATTTGAAGAAATTATATAAATCCAATAATTTCAAAAAAACCGTCAGTCTGACTATTGAGTTTGATATATGCTTTACACTGGCGCTTTCAATAGCAATCTCTTCATCCAGGTTATCTGCAGCTGTATAATGCAATTTCCATCTGTGATTCTGAAAAGAAATGTTCAAGGTCACTACTTTGAATATGGTGCTGAAATAACTCCTGCTTGACTTACAATTATTACTTCTGATTTAACTTTTCATGATGGCAATCCACAAGTCTGTTCCTTAAGTCTGTAGTCTAAGGCACACTGGCTGCCTTCAGCCATGAATCAGGACTCTGACACTGGCTTGTTTCTGTCATGCTGATGCTGGACATAGATCCCAGACAAGCTACCTGGCTGTTAAGCCATCATCTCTGATGATATGTTCTAGCATATGAGACAGTGATTCTGTATAAAGCTGTACTTTATGTATTCATGTGCCACTACTACTCTGTTTTTTCCCCTCATTGCACTCATAAGCCTATATAATAGAAGATGTAATGGATTTTTCGGCAAATCAGTCAAGGCTTTCAGTTTGCCGGCTTCCTTTATCTTCTGAAACAGCCCATGGTAATTCAGACTAGGGCTTATCTGGAAAATACATATCCAATCATTTACAGAGAGATGATTTATCTTACTTTTAGGTCTTAACTTATTTCTGTTCTCCCACAGCTACTTTCCTGCAACTTGTTCTCATCAGAGAAATTTTAGCTCTGAATTTATTGTTCTAGTCCATGCTGTTCTTCCAAGCCTACTGAAATAACTCAGGTCGGACTCCATCCTATCCTCTCCACTGGCGGCTGTGGTCCAGCTCACTGTAGTGGGGTGAAGCAGCAAGCCCCAGAGAATTTTCTGTGGATTCCTTTCTCCACACTAGGTTTTGGTTTTCTATTATCATTTTCCAAGTAATTCAGCAGACATTCTCAGAAGAATTTTGATGGCATTTTCTTCTTTTCTAAGACACTTAAAAGGTCATCTACACAACACATCTTTCCAAGACACATCAGTTTTTGACTAAAGTAGAAAAGCATTAAAATACTGATTACTTCTACAGGGTACAAAGGTTTTTTGAATGAATAAATGAATGAATGAATCATCAGAACAAGACTTTTACAACTTAAAATGATTTTTCAACAAACTGATGTGAACTCTAGACTTGCCTTTGAATACTTTCAAGCTCATAATTGATCCAGTTGACCTGCTAAAAATTTGGCAGAAGAAAATCATCATGGAAGCACAACCCAGACTAAATGTGTATATGGATTCTATGCACCATACACTTCTGCATGGAGAGGCACCTCTTTCATGCTTGGCTTCAGCCAGCCACAAATCTGAAGACTGACACTTCTTTTTTCCCAAGATGCCCTATTCAAAAAGCCCTGTAAGTGCATTTCAATATGTAGTTTATAGACATTGAACATAAAAAGCAAATAGGTTTTGAAATCCTATCTTGATCTCAATTTTATTTCCAGTACCGAATTTCAAACCAAACTCAGATAGGAAAACATTCATATCTGAACAAGTCAGAATCCAGTTTTGACTATGAGACAACAGTTCTGGTCAAGCTAAAATAGAACTCAAATATAGTCAACAGTAAGCAAGAAAAAGCATACGAAAAGATATCTGATTTACAATCTAAACCATTGCAAGACAAATCATGTGGTTTTTTTAAAATGTTGTTGTTTTACAATTGCAGTATATCTGCTAATGGACACTGAATCAAAAAACAGGTATCACAAATTAAAATTCATTTTTGTTACTACTGCTTGTGATAGTTCTTGCCATTAATTTCATGTTAAAATAGAATTTCCTTGAACAAATTAAGTATTATTTGAGTGCATGGGCTAAAGACTTTTACAATCCATTTTCGTACCTCTGCTTTTACACTGGACCAAACTAAAAGCTAGCTTAAGAAAAACTTGTTGAACAAATTTTCAAAGGAAATAAAGACTACAAACTACACAAATTAGGTTAACATAATACCAGGTTAATAATTGACTACAGTTCAGAGAGATTTGTTACAGAAACTGAGTTGATGCAAAAGATGAAAGGCAAGCTCTGGGGTAAATATTTATTCTTAACTGCATTCCAGAACACTTTTAACCCCATGGGCTAATTCTGTTTGAGATATTTACTGAAATATAATTACCACTATCACCAGACCACTGTACTTAGATTAATGAAAACCAATCAGTATGTGTGCAGTTAAATATAAAATATACCTTTTCATTCATTCATTTACATTCTTTCATTCATTCACTGTCAAAATATTTATATATATAACTTCTATATCAGTGCAGCTTAAACTTTTTTTTGGACATACTAAGGGATATAGTGACATGCCATTTTGTTATCTGCTGTATTATTGTAGTAATTTGCTCATAGACAGCACAAATATATTTATTAAATTTTTTTTAAGTTGAAAATAAAAGCCAAGATGAAATATGTCTAATGTCCTACTTTCACTGCTAAGAGTGTGGATTTTTTTCTTCAGCTTATTTCAACTGTACAGTTCCCAGCAGCAGTTTAAAATCCGGGTGAAAAACAATAGTTGCATACATTTTGCAGCCACAGCTAAGCCTAGTGTCCAATTTTCACATACTGCCTCCATCCCACTGTCTCCTGAGAGTGCATGAACTGGAGGTACAGGTGCAGCTTGGTAGCTTGGTGAAGGTCAATAAGATTGGTGCTGTGGTTGATCTGCTGGTGACTATAGAGGCTTAGCTTTGCCTCCCCCAGCCTTTGCCTCACAACTGGCCTGCAGTATTCTAGCTGTATCTATTAGTTTTCTTAACAGAGTCTCTGATCTACAGATCCCACTACTTTATTCCATAACAATTTTTGGTCCATATCTTCAATGCTCGTGTTGTCCATCTGGATAAGCTATGCATTACAAGGCATCTTTCCTCCATTCTTTCATAGAGATATTTTGTCTTTATCTTGAAGGATTCTTCATAACTGACTGATAATGGTACTTCTGCCCTTTTTTTCTCAGATGTGTTAATTTACTGTCTTGCTCCTCCCTTTTGCCTTCTCTGCTTCCTCTCCCCTCTTTGGAAGGCTTTCTCCTTATTCCAACCATAGATTTTTAAGTGAATGATGTATGCCTACCTTACACATCTTGCTTAATTGTTGCTTCATCTTCAAAAACAAAACACCATGCATGAAAAAAAAATCTGTTTTCATTTGACAACAAATTGAAAGAGAAGCCCAAAATAAATAAAATAAAGGTAAGCATAAAATCAGTGATTCTTACTTGTTTCAAATGACTGATATTTCCAAAGAAAAAAAAATCATTGGAATTGGAGGACTCCCTTATCAACATCCCTCGTCCATGTAGCCAGAATCCCAGTCCCTGCCTTTGCCTCACCTGAAATGTTGTGATCAGTTTGATGGTGTGGTAGTGTTTTTCTCATTCTCTAGGATGTGTCTGTGAATTTCCTAAGAAATCATCTAATGACCTAGCATTTTACAAATGCATACTGAAACAATATCTCTGTTATGAGTGAACTGTACATTTTGGATACACAGGATGACCAGGTATATGAACCCAGCCTCTGTGGAGGAGGTAAATTCACACTGTATAACCGAGCACTAGCTGCTGCCTGCACTGCAATTACCTTTATGCATACCCTGCATGTATGTGGGTATTTACAAAGTCCATAAGCACAGTTAGAGAAAAATTATATGTGAGAGCCTGGGAGAGGCACAGCTGCTCAGTTCCACATCCCTGGGCCCAACCAGCAGTGAGGAGACACATTCCCAGCAGGAAGATGTACACAGAGCACGTGTACATGCCACATCCCAAACAATACACACACCCAGCCACATGAATCAAACAGACACCTAGAGCACTCACACGGGCACAGAGTGTACTGAGGTCTTCAACCTGCTCCCCTCTCCTTTTCTAACATCCCATAATAAATCCTATTTCATCTCAAAATGCTTTCCCCCTGCATCCACAATCTATCCCTCACTCCTGGGCAGCAACACACCCCTCACTCTGCTCCCAGTGACTTGTGGGGATGCAGGGGTGCTTTATCACATAACCTATCATACATGTCTGGGGAAAAAAAAAAAGTAAAAAAATATATATATATGCACACACACATTTAGACTCCCACACATATACATGTGGCTGCATTATTTCTAATCCTTTTCATGTACTTCAGAGTTCACATGCTATGATGTTTGTGGTGCCACACAATACTTGTTACCTTGTTCAGCCAGAGCTTGGTCCATCCTCCTTGATCCAAAGGCTGGGAGAGAACACAGGTCTAATGAGGCAACACACAAGTATTCTGATCTCAGGCCAGTGGTGACTCCTGAATTAATCTCTCAACTTTTATCAAAGGATATGTCAAAATGGATCACTGTGTTCTCTGATGTCATAGTGCTTCCTTTTTCTGCTTGTAAATTTCTATACATCACAGAAAGAGGTAGAGATCAAGAACCCTGGAAGGTTTAAAGAGGAACAGAATATTGCTACTACTGGAAGCACTATCCAGGCTTAGGGAAAATGAAACAAAATCAAACCACATGATTCATAATGTGTTAAGTAATAAAGAAAGATAAATTGGTGACATGAGTTTGAATAAACATGCAGATTCTCTCACATCTAAATATGGAATTTTGCACCTTCCTCCTAGGCTATCTAGAATTGGCATCTGTTTGGAGGAGAATACAGAACAGATGTGATGCCCTGTATCTAGACATGTGTTAATGTTGTGTAGAAGCAGAAAAATACAACTTCATTTCTAAAACTTGGTAATGAGTTTCATCAGTGTACCAATGAGTCATCAGAATTCTGTCTTTAAAATATAACTTAAAATAAGCCTGCTATTTTAAAAAAAATGAAATTTAGAGCAAAGTGCTAGGTTTTACTTTATTTCTTTTGATTTAATTAAATTACTTTTTTTTTGTGAGTATCTCTGCCATTTGATTCTATTTTTACAGGATCCTGGATCCTTGGCATACTGTTGAGCTCTCTGTGTTTGCAAACAGATGTGTACCCATATTGACCCAGAAATGCTGGCATACTGCCTCAGGCTGTTTAGCTTAGTGCTGTTCTCTCCATGTCATCACATGTTTTGACCAGTCACATATTTCACTATTTCCACCTTGTAGTGCAAGATGATGGGAAAAGCAAACTTTAAAGATGTTTTTTTGAAGCAGAGTTTTTTCTTGTCTCACAGTTCCTATCAACTCATATCCTCCTCTTATATTCAGAAAAAAACCAAGTCTCCTCCTAGATTATTTACAACCAGTAGTAGTCCCCTGTGGAACTAAGACAAAGGAGCTATTTTTAACACTTCCAAGAAAAGTATTTCTGAACACAAGAAAATCACTTAGGGTTAAACTGGTACTTGAATAGCTTATGGATAAATCTTTTCTGACATCTGTTTCATCAGAAGCTTAAGCAATCATTCAAAACCACCCACATCTTTGTACAAAAGATTGTTTTTGCAGCAGGTTTTCTTGTGAATCATGATTAGCATTCTTCTCTGTTGTCTGTATCATACACAGAATTTTGTAGCATGCTTTCATATATTGTATTTCTTAGAAAGATGAGCCTATGGAGAACACACAGTTGCCATAGCAACATTTTTGTATTCTGAAATGCTATCATACTACATTTTTTTCATCTTAAGCTTTTTTAGTCTGCAAATGCCATCTTTCCTCATTCAAGCTGTCAGTTTCTCTCTTAAGATTCATTCAGGATTACTTTCATTTTGTGATTAAATCCCTCAACATTAAATTATGGGCTGTTCTACTGCTATTGTAAGAGAATTTGTGGTTAACTGAAAAATAGTGCAAGTCTTCATAGGCATAGAAATGAAAAGTTACAGTTTATACAATATACATGACAGATTGATCAAAGAGATACATGTTCACAGATACTACAAGATACAACTGTATTCTAGTGACACATACATATTCTGCCAGAGAAGCCCATCAATAAAAAGACTTTGGCTTTATTTAAGTCAGCTATGCAAAATCAGGGTAGAAAAATCAAGGAGAAAAGAATAAGGTGATTTGCCTGCACTCACAAAATCATAGAATGGCCTGGGTTGGAAGAGACAAATCTTCTAGTTCCAGCCCCCTGCTGTGTACAGGGACATCTTCCATTAGACCAGGATGCTCAGAGCCCCGTCCAATCTGCCCCTGAACACTTCCAGGAATGGGACATCCACAACTTTTCTGAGGAAACTGTTACAGTGCCTCACAGAAAAGGATTTGTTCTTTTATCTATTCTTAATATCCTAAACTTAAGCTCTTTCATTTTAATGTCATTCCCCCTTGTCCCATCGCTACATCTTTGAAAAAGCCCCTCTTCAACTTTCCTGTAGATGCCTTTAGGAACTGGAAGACTGCTATAAGGTGTCCCCAGATGTAGCAATTGAGATTCCTCCAGGCTGAACAATCCCACCTCTCTCAACCTGTCCTCGTAGAAGACATTCTTCATCCCTCTGATCATCTTCACAGCCCTCCTCTGAACTCACACCAGCAGTTCCATGTCCTTCTTATGGTGGGGGCCCCAGACTTGGACAGAGCACTCCAGGTGCAGTCTCACCAGGGCAGAATAGAAGTGAGAATCTCCTCCCTTGACCAGCTGACCACAAACCTTTTGTCTCAGCCCAGGATATGGATATGATTCTGGTCTGCAAGTGCACATTGCCAGGTGATGTTGAGCTTCTCATCCACCAACACTCCCAAGTCCTTCTCTCAGAGCGGCTGCCAACCCCCTCTCTGCCCAGCCTGTATTTGTGTTTGGGGTTGCCCTGACCCATGTGCAATACCTTTCACTTGGCTTTGTTGAACTCCACAAATTTCTCACAGGCCTATCTCTCAAGCCTGTCAAGGTCCCTCTGGATGGCATCCCTTCCCTCCAGCTTGTCAACCATTTACACATTTGTATTGAAGATTTTGTTTTAACTACAAGGTTTAAATTTTTCTAATTCCTCATCTGACTCTAGTTCATATTTTCAACTTTTCTGCCAATAATTTATGTCTAGAACTTAAATTTTTAAATGACAGCTGATAGTCTGGCTATTGCAAAAAAATCTCCCACTTTAAGAAGTTTTTCTCAGTATATAGTGAAAGATGTAAGAACATCAGACTGGCAACCAGTTTATTCTCACTGCTGTAATTGCCAGTTCAAGTAGGAAGCAAAGACTGTATGCAGGAGAGGCTTCTGGAAACTTACACTAAAGGGAAAATTAAGTAGGGTAAATAAATATTCTTTTCAAGAAATCCCTGGACATTCTCATCTCTGAAGTCTTTACTAATTTCAAACCAAAAATATTTTTTTCCACATTACATCATAAATATGTATTACATCTGCCAACATGAAAGATATTCAGGAAATATATTCAATAGCCTTCTGACACTGGGGAGCAGGTATTTCTCTAGACTCATCAGTGGCCAGAGTAGACGTATCAGTGACTAGCAATTGTCATCTAGGCTATTCAAAATGCAAAAAGCTCTAATTAGCACTTGAAGGCAGAGCACAAAATACACACTACCTCATGAAGGAGAAAAGATCATACCTCAGCTTGGGCACCACACTAACTGCAGTATGTCAAGCAAATACTGTGACAACTTGTTGGTCAATCATAATAATGCTTAACCCCATTGTTTCAAACAGAGTCTCCATTTAAATAATAAAATCACTGCCTAGGTAATTTTAAATATGCTTCCCATTGAGCTTGCTTGTTTGTTCCTATATAATCTACTATCAACAAAGGCTGAAAAATGATATTTTTTTGTCTAGGAAGGTTTGAAATTCATCAGCTGGAAAGACCCCAGTGTTCCAACAATAGAGGAATATCGTTACAAATCTATCCATGCAGATGTTGCTCTTCTGTTGATACCTGTACACAATAAGCTACCTCTGCTATGCCACTAAACAAATTGCTAATATCCCAGTCTAGACAGAAATTTTACAAGGAGGGTCAGAGTTTAGGGAGGTGGTCAAGGTGACTACTGAATATGATATGAATATCTTGGCAAAAAGACAGATTCCTTCTGAAATTTCTGTTCTGAAATTCCTCCATTCCTGGGGGATTCCCAATAAGAATTAATATTTTTAAAATAATGTTGCATAACATTTTTGCTCTTTTTTTGTTGTTTTTATTGGGGTTTTTTTTTGTTTACTACTGAGAGCAGTGCTGTTAGCCTTTTCTTACTTGCTGTATTTCTATTTTAAAATACAGCTATTTATATGCATTTATATTGATGGACAGCATCTTGATAACAGGCAACTCTT